>NW_008606009.1:205115-206408 GCF_000691845.1 Merops nubicus
GGCAATTTGCTCATTGCTCCAAATGCAAATCTCTCACCTACCATAAATACATGCAAACATAAATACACCCACCGGGATGTTTTTTTAAATGTCTACCTCTTCTCTTGAGAGCTCATTTACAAAGCCGGCTGATATTAGTACATAAACAGAGAGCCTGACTCTTTTCTTACGTACACCAATTATAGGCTAGAGCTATGTCTTTGGCTTGGGGGGATGTCTTTCTGACAATCCAGATGTTAATTTTGGCATTCTTACTCTGTCAAATCGCTGATGTAAAGGCTAACAGGGGGCAGAAAGCGCAGTTTCCATACAGCAGTCACACTGGATTTCATGTTAGTTCCGAAGGATAACAACCTGGCTGTATCTCAGTTACCAGGTAAGTGTGTAAGATCTACATACTACAACACCAATGAAGGCAAATGAGACCTGAGAAGGTATAAATTCAGGTGTCTTCCTCTTCCAGGAAAGATAATTATGCATTAATGCCCTAATGACATTTCAATCAATATACTGTGTACTGTTTCCAAAAGATGAACTCAAAAGTATAGCAAATGCAGAGCAGAACATGACAAGGGCCCATCTCAACAGAAAGCTGAGGAGCACAGCTTGTCCACTTCAGCAAAATGAGGACTAAGGAGAGTAATCACATCTGAGAAACACACCAGGAAAAGGAAAAATTCTTTTTAAACTGAAGGACAAGACTGAAAGAAGATCAAATAAATACACATCAGCTAGAAATCATTTGGGGCTGGAAACAGAAGGTTGCTTCTGACACTTAAAGAAACGCAGCTTAGCACAGAGGGGGCAGAGCCCTCTACAAACGGGAGGTGTCAGGGATCAGCATCATCTCTCCATCTTGGTTCCCCAGGATGTCAAATGGAGCAAAGCAGGGAGCTGCCCCAGCTGCTGGGGTTTGGAACCTTGCAGAAGTCCTTGGAGGTCTTGTCTCTGTCTGACTCCTTCATATTTGTGTTTTCCTGGGCATAAAACTGTGAAAATAAGGGAAATCTATCCATACTTGGGAAACACCAACGTTTTCAAATCAAAACCCTTGTCTTCTTGCTCGCTCTAGTAAAACCCACTTCTGTTTCCCCCAAACACACGGTTTTACACCTGAGGCCCAGGGAGAGAGGTAGAATGCATGCAGCAGGGACCCCCAGCACCAGCTGCTTGGGGTTTTAGCAGGGTGGTGATAGAGAAGGCCACCAAAAACCAAAACCCCCAAACGCAATCTCGTGCTCTGCAGAGACCCTGCTTCCGGGGAGCTGGACTACCGCCAAGGGGCTACCACCA
>NW_008606010.1:0-10355 GCF_000691845.1 Merops nubicus
AGCCGAACCCCCCAGCACCCAGCCATGCCCAGGAGTGGGATTTATGCCTGAGGAAAGCTTGGGGTGGGGTGGGCACAGAGGGGAAGAGGGGGAGCAGGGTACCGCCATGGCAAGCGGTGTGTGCCGTGCACAGGTGACGTCCCAGAGGTGGGAGCTGCGAGCTGAATGGGGATCAGAAAATATCTGAAAATGGCTGTTGAAAAGCCCCCTCCCCCTCCCCGCTGCACTCGCAAACATATAGGAACCTGCTGCCTTCTCCATGAGTGCAGGCGCAAACCCTGCGTGGAGGGGTCCTGCAGCACCAGACAGGACAACTTGCCCCCTTCTTCCCTCCATCCATCCTAAGGACACAGAAAACGATATTCCTGCAACAGATTCTTGGCTTTCTTTTTTTTTTTCAGAACAGCTTCAAAACCTACAGAAATCATCCCTTCCCCTTCTGCACGGCTCGCAATTAATTTCAGTGCCCGAGTCATTTCCACGCCTATTGATCTCTGTCTGCAAATTGCTGTGAACTAATATGAGGAGGACGTGGCCGTTCACACACGCAGCCACCCTCCCCGTGCACGTGTGGGAACAAAAATGTATGGCTTGGCTTGGCTGGAAGATGAGGCGTGTGCCTGAGCAAACATCAATGCACACACACATCCCCGAGCACACGGCTGCCCACTTCCACCACCGCCGTGTCTTCCCTGAATATCTGTGAGCAGGGTGGCTGTATCTGGTGCTGTGACAAAATATTGCAGACAACAGCTAAACCAAAAGTATGACAACGTTGAGCGTGTGAAAAAATATAAAAAGGCTGCTGGATTTCTAGGATTTCGTTGACTGAAATTCAAATTCAGCTTGTTTTATTTACAGGCAGATGCTCTTCTCTTTTTTAGCGCTAATGTCACTACACCAACTTCTCTGCATGCCACGAAGTTACTACAGATTCATTTTTGATGTGAAACTGCCCTCAAAAATAAATTAAAAAAAAAAAAGTCTTAGGTAATTCATAAGGCCTTTGCTCTTTAAATAGCTCTAAAGACATTGTTAACACAACACTCGCACGCGTGCGTGCTCACGGGGATAAATGCACACGTATCTAGGTGCTGCTTCTGGAACACCCCTCAGCACAGGCTCCTACACAACCATATTCAGTTGCTATGACATCACTGCACTTCCCTGTACCCCGTATCTTTTTTAGGGAAAGTAAAGAGCATTTCAAAGGGAATCCAGCTAGCTGTCTACATCTGTATGTAATTTAAGGGAAGTGGTTTAGGGTCAGGCTGGTCTCAGTGATAGTCCTGACTTTACAGTCTAGAACAGGGAAATAATTATATGATAACGACATTCAGAGAAGATACTAAACTGGGAAGAGTTGCAAGCACCAGCTGGCACAGAACTAGACCAAAAGATTAAATAACAAAACTCAGATTCAGCTTCACAACACGCATGGAGAGAAGGCGGCGGCAAGCTATGAAAGAAGACGGGTCAGACGTGGGACAGCAGAAAGCAATGGGCACCAGATTTGGGGAAGGGGCATCAGGGACAGGAACCACTGCTGGCAACACCACGCCGAGGCACGGAGGAGCACTGCAATGGCATTTTGGGATATGCCTTTAGGACTTAGGAGCCCCTGCCCCGGCCCCAGGAGTTTCTGGGGGCTCATCTCCACAATGAAGTTAGTCTGTCATGAGCTTGTGGGTGCTTGGTCACCCACCCGGCTGCACCCTGTGCCCCTGGAGATGGGACTCCTCACCACCATGGATTCCCTTTGTCTACTCCTCACTACCATGGACTCCTTTTGGTGACTCCTCACCACCATGGACTCCCTTTGGAGACTCCTCACCACCATGGACTCCCTTTGGTGACTCCTCACCACCATGGACACCCTTTGGCGACAATGAAAAGAAATGGGAACTCCCAAGGGTGCGATTCAGATCACCCTAAAGCAGGAGCCTAAACTAGGTCAGACAAACCACACTTCAGAAGTGGTTTAGAAGCTTGTTTTCTCCTCACTGACAAGGCGTTTTTAGGGAACCTCCCTCCTGCAGGGAGCCCTGCTGAGGAAAGCCTCCCCAGCCCCCATCTTTCCCAGTCATGGGGAGCAGACTGGCAGAGGAGCTGCTTGGTGGAGCCAGCTGGGGTCGAGCCACCTCCCTATGCATACCTGGGGCAGGTACTCACCTCCTTAAGTCAGGGCCAAGGGCAGAGCCACCACTCTTCATGCTCAGCCCCATGGGCGCTCTACGCTCTAACTTACTGCAAACCACTTTTGCCACATAGACAAAAAAACCTGAATAGGTTCCCCCAAGCTGTGAGTGGCAAGTCCACTGCAGAGTCACATCTGAGTTTCCTCTGAATTAATCTTCTTACCTAGAGGAGCCATAAGCTGAGACCCAAATTTTCAGGGCATATCGGTTCCTAACACCACTTTAATTCAAATCGGGACCCTTTAAGTATATTTAAAAGTTGCATTTTAAATCCTTTAGCCAATTATATGGTTCTGATAAACCATATCCCAGCATCCCTTGCCCTGCCATTTTGGCTACGTTATCATTTCAACCTGTAAGGTGAATTACCTGGTAAGAGAGAAGGGAAAAAGGACACTTCTACAGCAATTAAGGGACTGAAGGGAATGAAAGGGAGTTAAAGTCACAGACTTCAGCCAGGGAATTAATAAACATGAGAAGCAAAACTCAAGAGAAGAGGAGGAGGTGAATCTCCATGTCTTGAAGTCACCAACTCGAGATGGGTGGGATGCTTGCATCCAAAGGACACTTTTGTCTCTCCACTGGCTCATTTAGCACTTTCTCAGAGTTTCTGGGTAACACCACATCCCCCAGTGCAGACATGCCCTGGAAGGCCCCTTTGACCTTGGCTTTTGAATTACACAAATAAAAGGAAGAGCCTTTCCAAAGAATGACATGAATGAGGGCTAGGGAAGAGGGCTGGAAGGATGGGGTGAACAATGATCACAGATTTTAAAAGCTTCATCTGTGTAACTTGACTAAATGACAGCTAAGGAGGTGGAGAAGCATGGGACATACCAAAGCTGTAAAACTTGAGAAGGGAAAAGAATCATCTGGAGTGATGTAGAACCCACTGTTTGGTGTATGCTGAATGCTACTTCACTTTGATGGAAGGTAGGGTTTGTATAAAGTAATTATTTAGATGATTCCTTTAATTCAAAGCCACATGTTTGATTTAAAATGGTCCAGACCATTTCAAAGTAATAAGATATATCAGTGATTGTGACAACATAAGGTGGGTGGACTGGGAGACCCAAACCAGTGCTTCTTCCCTGCTCAGTTCTGCAAAGTTTAGCAGTGCCTGAAGTCACCCCAGCAGCTTGAGGTCCATAGTGGTTCAAGGAAGAAGCATCTTCAGCCCAGCTGCTAACTTGGGTTCAACAGCCACGACGTGGTTCAGTTTGAAGAACCACCTGGTTTCAACCTGCTTCTGGGACTGTGATGAGGCTGATTCTCTGGCCAGAAGAAGTAAAACCAAGGAAGGAATGCAGCTTGCCTGGAAGAGCTGTCCCAGTGGTAAGCATGCTAAGCTGAAGAGGCGTCTCTTCGAGAGGAGTCCTGTGAAAGTCCTGTTACTAGGGATATTTAAAGCTTCAGTAAAAACAGCACTGAAGTGAGTGACTTGCTCCCACTGGGAGATAGACTGGGTTTTCTCTCTACTCCTGTGTTCCACATATAGTGGTAGCCTCGCCTTTTGTTAGCCAACTTTCATGCTGAAGGGAAAAAAGCCAAGTTTATAAAGATTTTTTAGGATCCTCATTTGAATAGAAAAAAAACCCACTTGCATTTTTAGTATCCTCAGTAGCTTTACAGCTCTGGTTTCATTTGGTCTCACTTTTAGTCGTTTATGGCTTCATGACACAAAATAGTGCAGTGTAAGACTGATCAAACTCCTTCTCTAAATGATTTAGAGTCATGAATCTCCTTGGAGGAGCACCTGGTTTTCAGTATAAGGATCACTTCTGTCAATTTACCTTGGATTTCAGTTAATCCTGAATTATCAATAATAGAAAAGGAGAGCCTAGCTTACTTTGACCTAAGACTGTCTGTATGCCACAGACTGAAATAAGTGGCTTTAAACTCACGATTTTCAAAAGTCACCATGCCACTTACTCTTGCAGAGAAGCCTTCAGAAAATGTCAGTCCAGGAAGGCACTAATTCATTCAGTGCCTTTAATGAGTGCTCAGTTGCTCATCCTGCAGGACACTGAACACACACGACATCAGCACCTGTGGCCATCCTGGACTCTGCATTTCTTCCCTCTGCTTTTCATTCTCCTTCCCATGCCTGCCCAGCTGGGCTCACAGCACTGAAGACACCTGACTTTACAACAGGAAACATAAGAAATGGCCTCAATTTCCCTGCTTTTAGCATTCCTAGAAAAAAAATGTGTTTTCTGTAAATTGTATGGCGTATATAAAGTGGAATATCTGGGTGGGAGCAAGGGTAGAAAGATTTTTAGCATGCACAAGGAAGGGTCTGTACCACCTCTAGGTCAATGTTATTTATTACTGAGCTTCAGACCCACCAAAAATGCAAACCCAACAATTAAATCCCAGCACAGCTCAGCACTGAAGACTATAACTCTTCAATAAAATGAAACCTCATCTGCTTGTCTCTCAAAAAGAAAAATCACATCACAGAAAGCAGTCAACCTATCAGCTCTTATTCTCAGTGTAGTTACAGTCTGCCATGGGGGAACGTGATATGTTACACTCCAAACCAAACAGGAGATAGGATGACCCAGGAGGCCCCTTCTCCTCCAGGGACCCTTCAATCTGTGCTGTTGGGTACACACAGCAGCCTCTTCCCCTGCAGCACAGGCTCAGCAAAGCAAGCTCTGAACCAGAATCAGTGGCAACCAGGAGCTCAGCATGGGCTGGCACATCTCTGTGACTCTAACACTGCAGTGCTGCTTGTGGGAGCTGCCCAGGGACACCAGGGTGGTGGCACAACAGTATTATGGTGTGAGTCACAATTCCCAGAGCTTTTTTGGGCCACCTGACCCTGCTCTGCACCTGCCCACAACGTCCCCCATTCATTCCTCTTCCTTCTCTCCAGCAAAATAGCTGAGTTGAGCTGAACCAGTTTGCAGGAGGGAAGGTACCCGGGATGTCCTGGACCCAGGTGGGAACTGGACAAGAGGAAAAAAGGCTGTAGAAGGCCTTCCTATGCCCTTACTTGGCACTGTCAACCATGGGGTGAAGTTTCCAGGGACAGAGAGCCCCTGACAGATCAGTTGTGCCACAGCCTTCAGCCTTCCAGGGAAAAGCATGAAGAATTTCTACCCATGGCCACACTTCACACACAGGTATATGGTGACCAGGCCATGCACTGATCAGGATCACAGATTCCACAAACCACAGAGACAGTTCTAGGATGTAGGAGAAGTATTTTTGTTGAAGTGTGAGGTGGTGGAGTGAGCTGACAGGACACTTTCACCTATCCAGAGCTGTACGTGGAGGAGTTAGAACAGCAAAGATCTACCAGTAATTAAATGGGCAGGAAAACTGGAAACACCCACCTGCCTTAAAGCTCCAAAAAGCATCTCCCCTTGCCTTACCTTTATCTAGATTAGCCTCAAGATACACAGTGAGATGGAAGAGGCAAGTCCACATCCCTCAGCCTGTCGGGCAGGCACGGCACACGCACGGAGTGGATCCCTTGCAGTGGGATCCTCAAGACAAAATTCACTGCTGCCAAGGAAAGTGAAAGAGCTCCCCAACCCAAAATGCAGAGCACAGGCCTTGGGCAGACAAAAGGTTAGTAGTTAGGTCTCTTCATGGCCAAAATCTTGTTACAGTATCCTTTAAGTAGAATCCTGCTGGAAGTGGGGCAGATGAACCTCTAGTGATTTTGGTGCAATCCAATATCAAACCTGTCTGAATTGCAGGTAGGGACTGCAACACTTACAAGCTAAAAAGTGCTGTATTGGGTCCATCAAATCATCAATACCAGAGAAAAGAAATTCAGTTAAGATTCCCATAGCTCTGGTTATCATCACCTCACTCCAGCAGCATCAGAGCTGTGCTTTGCTGGGCATGGGCATTAAAAAAGTCTTCCCCTACATCACCATGCCATGCTCAGACTTTGTAATAGTGCCCTGGTAGAGCAATAATTATTTCTTTTCCAAGCCCCCACTGTTAGCCAAAGGCATTCACCCTGGAGGGCAGGAAACACAGATGGAATTTTAGTAAGAGTCCAGCACTGTGCAGGCAGGAATCCAAACCTGCTGCCCCGTGCGTGGAGATTGCATTGCAGTGGAGGGCCCTGGTTTAGCTCAGCTCCACAGGACACAGAGCTCTGCTTCTGCAGCATGTTTGTCTGGAGCTTTAGAAGCTGCTCCAAGCAGCACGGTGAATTTGCTTACTGTGTAAATCTGGGAGCTTAGCTCCTTCCCCAGGTGATTCTGGTGGCGAGGAGAAAGAGAATCTTTCTGGGGAGGGGCAGCAGCATCTCTCCAGGCTGTTGCACAGCCCCTCTCACCACCTGAGAGAACTGTATGGCACAACACAAGTGGCATATACCATGCATGCTGGAGAAGCCAGTCCTCTTTCACACCTCCTGCACCCCTTTCTTTGCCCTACAACCTGCATGCACCACTCACCCAGCTTGTCCCCTCCTCCTGGTACAGCTGCCACCCACAGCTGCCAGTCCCCGCTGGACGAGGCACAACCTGACACAAGCAGAGGCCAGAGAGAGTTCCTTAGCCTGAAGAAGGCAGTGGGAAGCAGCAAGGGAGGTGACAAGGACCTGCAGCCAAGTGCACAGGGAGCTCCATGCCCACTCAAGTAATGGCAGTGTAGATGCAGTGCTCAGTGGGGGTGGAAAGGTCTCCTTCAGCTCCAGGGAGAAAGGAACAGAAAGACATTTGTTTACTGCCTACATCAGAGAAGACAAGTTTGCTGATCTCGATGGTCTTCCCATGTCTGTTCATCTCAGAGGGGTCAGATCTATTTTAATATTGTGTGCTATAAAATGGGAAAGGTAATTCTTCCTCGTTACCCTAATTTATTCAGCCAGGAAGAAGGAAAAAGAAGTTCATTCTCTGTTTGTTATGAAAGCTAAGCTCAAGTGTGAACGATGTTCCACAGTAAATGATTGAAAGTTTGACAACCTTACCTGTATCGTATGATCTTATATTGAAAGGTTCTATTGTTATGAACAGATACAAGAGAACACAATTTCAGCTGCTGTAATTCTGAACTTCCTCATTTTAGAGTTCTTTTCAAGTCAGGGATCTGTTTTCTCAGCATAGTTTTTTTTCATCCTATTTCCTTGGGTTCTTTCTAAGATGGAAATAAGTCTTTGTTATGTTAGAAAAGCCAACTATGGATGTCCAGCTTTCTCAAAGTTAGTTGGGCACTAAAACTGGCACGAACAGTCCTGAGCTCTGCCTAAAACTTTACATGTCATTAATTTCCTTCTTATGGATAAAAGCTAAAAAAAAAAATCAGAGAAAACAAAACCCTGAGTCCTTGGGCAACACCAAACACAAAGAGGTGACAACCCAACAGTGTCAGGTCATCTCCATGTTTCACATGACACGTGCCAACCCCCCTGCTTAGCTGTCAGCCACCAGTGTTGAACAGAAAGCAGCGTGGTCATTCTCATTCCTGCATCGAGTTCAACAGTTACCAAGCCAAGGCTTGAGGCACTGTGGTGCCCTCGAGGTCTTCCAGCATTTCCTGCAACCACTGGGAATGAATAGGCTAAAACTGAGCCCATCAGGGAGAGGAGAGCTGCTGAAATGCAGAGCTCATTTGGCACTGTTGCTTGGAAGCCAGCAAAGGTTATTAATTTTTAGATCTTTGGTGAATACTGCCTCTTTTGTATGTTTAGTCATCCAAGAAGTCAAAATGGTCTCCCAAGGGATGCTGAGCTGCTGGGTCTGACTTAATTTTGATCATACTGTGCCCACTGAAAATGGGACTTTGCTGCATCTGCCTTTTTAGCATCTCGTCAAACTCCTGCAGGCTCTTATTAGATCTTCCTCACACAGAGTCCAACCTCACTGGCCCAAAATTTGTCTCGTTATTTCCCAGGACATCTCTGGGTCCTTTGGGTGTCAGTACACTGGTGTCACACCCCAGGAAAATCAGAGGATGGTTTTGTACTTTAAAAACATGTGCTCAGCATCACAGCAGAGCTCTATTCCTCTGCACACAGGACATTTAGGAAGCATTTGTTTTACCTTTATTGATCTTAAACCCTGTCTTACTGCTATTTCTTCCAACCTTCTACTGCACAAGATTTTCTGCCCATCTTGCAGCAGTGAGGTCATCTACATATCAAAGCTGTTTATGCTGGACATGTCATTTCAGCTAATCACGAGAATTTCACAACAGTTTTCACAAAGCTACTATTAAAAGGCATAAAAGATGGGAAATCTTCCTGCCCTCTGTGTTAACAAGTGGAATAAATTCTACTCTGTAGTCACACTGCTTTTTGAACCTCAAAAGCAAAATTGCCTTTAGCTTAATAACTTTACTGAAGATCTAAAATTCTTTCATTACATCCAGTGCAATCATGTGTTTTTGTACAATCTATCCAAGCATTCTAATCATCATCTCATCCTTTTGGTGTCCTTTTGGTTTGGTTTTTTGTTTTTTATTTGCTGGTAAATTATGTGCTCTGCTGTCAATTCTGTCTAAGATCCTTACTCCTTCTTCCTAGAGGTTAAATCTATAGAAGGCTCAAAACTAGGATTCCTCAGACTGCCAAAAAGATGCCTTGATAAATACTAGTTTACAATACTTCCTTTTTTTTCAAATTTGGATGCAGCCTTTCAGTTTTTCAAATTCTGCAACATCCTATTAAAAATGATCCCCTTATACTATGCTTTACTGAGCACACTTCTTTCTCTTCTTCATCACCCAGTCAGGGACCTAACAGGCTCTGTTGGTTTCTTTTGGTCTCAGTGTTCAATTGCTCTTAAATAAAGCAACACCACCTCCTGAAAGAGGAGATTTCACAGACTTCAGAAGATGATTTCACAGACTTTAGGAAACGTCCTGTAACTAGATGTACAAAGCTGAGCAAGAAACAACTCTTTGTCATATATAGACTTGCACCCTGTCAACAGCATTATCTATTTTTTTAAGGCTCAACCTAAAGTTCATATTTAAAAGCTGTATGTATTTGCTGCAGTGTTTAGAAAGCACTCACTCCTTTCTTTTATAATTTCAAGTAGCTCCATGTCTGCTTTTCACTGCAATTAGATATTTACTGCTCCTAACATGCTTTGGGACCTTGATAAATTTGCTTCTGTTTCTCAATTACCACATTCCTAATGGAGAAAAACAAAATCCTCACCTGTGTTTCTTGAAGTCCCTTTGAAATACATCAGAGTTTGTTATTAGTCACTGCTGAAGGTATCCATGGTTAAGGTAATTAACATTACTGTATGTGATGAAGATGCTTTTTGAAATGTCTCAAATCTGATCCTTTTGAAGTCACATGAGGCAGAACTCCTTTTCCTATGCTATGACACCATGGCACCCAGTATCCCCCAGCCTAGAACTCGCCGTGGCTCTTTCAGAACTGCCTGCTGATCATTCAGACACTCTTCACCTCAGGAAGTACCAGAGCTGCAAACCATTAGAGGCTGGAAGAGTGTCTGGGGGAAGCATCTTCACTGTTTCTTTTATTGCTGCTCTCTGTCCCTGGTTTTGGCTCCTGACTAAAAGGAGTGGACTAGATGGACCCTTGGTCTACCCAAGGATGGTCACTCTCCAGCTGCCAAGGACCAAGGAATGCTTGAGTTTCCCTTCACTGATGTGAATCTTTCTCTGTCCTCTACCCAGAGATGACAAGTCATGATAGTGCTGGTGACTGAACTACCTTTGTGGCTGCTGCCCCTTTGTCAAGCATGGGTGGGATGAGAGAGTGAGTTTAAGCCTCCTCATGACAGGGACAGACTGACCTTCTGAGCCAGAAGAGCCACCAGCTTGTTGGGTAGGTTTCTTTGCTAATGCAGTGCACTTTTAATATAACTTGCTCCACAGGTAGGTTTCTAAATCAATGAACAAAGCATTTCAGAACCATCTGAAGCTCCTGCTACAGCAGCTGCCTGCAAACATATTTCTTCTGCAATTTCAGGACTTCCCAGCTGTTGTTGGGCAGCAATATTTAATTAAATGCTGTGGTGTAGGGCTCGTTTAGCCAATGACATGTGTGATGCCTGTGGTGCCAAAGAACTGCTCTGAGCTGCAGCCGTGTTAGGGCTAACAACACTCTGCCAGGCTTTCCTACTCAGCAGGCAGCAGCCTCACAGCCATGCAAGTAAATTACAGGCTTATCATTCCTCAGTCAAGCATCAGCACAATCATTCAGCA
>NW_008606010.1:10386-35012 GCF_000691845.1 Merops nubicus
AGCAAGACCATAGAAACACAGGGGCTTGAACTGTACTGTGTGTTTGTGCTTCACCTTATTTATTGCCCCTGCTCAGGAACTGCTGCATATTTATTCAACAGGTGCCCTTTCAACGAGGAGCGTGTGGCACAGAGATGGCTGGAAGACAAAGCAGAAGAAAAGAGCAGCCTAGGAAGCAGTTGTGCAAGGCTTATTCTAAAGGGCAGCTAACTGATTCATCAGTGCCCTCCCCAGCAGCCCATGCCATATAAATGCTATTTTGAAATTAGCTTTGTGGAATCAGAAGAGTTAGTTGGCAACGGTGTGAGTGCTTGAAGTGTGAACATGTAATGTCTTCTCTCCCTAAAGGAAAAGAAGGGTTTATTTCCACTTCCAACTGCATGGTGCATGATTTCAACTCAAATTATGATGTGTGCCCCAAGGCCATTTTTGCAGCCAGTTCTAATTTAAGAGAATTAGCAGGATTTCCATCCTCTGGCGTTGGACTGGTACACTGGCTCTGCCTCTCACCCAGCACTGGAGGAAGAAGGCAAAAGAAATAATGTGATAACCCAGCACAAGAAGATACAGCAATAGGAAGAGATTGGAACCAGGTGCCTCCTTTTGGAGGTCTTGCAAGGAAAAACAGCAAATGTGCCTGGCTGCAGATTGCTGTGTTAGCATGCAGTGAGGTTGAAAGAGCATATGGCAGGAGTGGCTGCCCGGCTGCAGTGCACCCACCATCCAGGGCTGTGGAGACAAGATAAAGGTTTATTTCAGTGCCCTGACAGCTCACAGGAACTTGTCATGTTGCAGAAGCTGCTGAGTCTCAGGCAGGGGAAGGGAAGGGAAGCAAAATCAAAAGCAATCACTTACTCCGTGCATGCTTGTCTAATCTCCTGGAGGCCAGAGATAGGGTGAGGTCTCTCACCTATTCTGTGCACCTAGCACAAAGAGGTGCTAACAAATGCAAGCAGCAGACAGCAGAAGAAGGTGTCTGGACTGAACTTTGTTTCATCTTGTACCAGCCTTTCAAATGACAGGGGGAAATCTGCTGCTGTTGTGTACGAGGAAAGCTGCTCTGGGATTCCCTGGGACTACCCAAAATGGAAAACAGCCTGAGCTGGTGGGATCTTCCTTGCAGTGTTCCTGACCACTGTAGGGCTCATTCCCACAGCTCCAGAGAGGGAAGATGGGCAAGAGGGAAACACATCAGAGGGTTCTGTCTTTAGGGAAAATTTTGACTCTTCCTGCAAAATCAGTAACAATTCTTGGGCTGAAAACAAACACTGCAGTGCTTTCATTACATTTTTCTGCAGAGAGCAGACACTTTCTGCTTGTGCAGATGGGGGGAAAAAAATCACTTCATTTTGCCCAAATTTCTGAGCTCATTTTCCTCTCAATTTAGTTTTAGTCACACGATTTTAGACCCAGTCCCTCTACAGAGTCTTCCAACAACAGCTTCCCCACCCATCACTGCTGATCCCAGGTAATTCATCACATAATGGGTTTTGAGCTGCGGGCACTGCTTGTGTCACTTCCACTCCCAACAAACACGCAGCTGTTTTCCCCACAGAAGGCAGCAGAAGTGTCTCTTGTGTGGTGTTCTGCACTCTATCAGATCCCACCTATGGACTGCTAGTTCCTTCAGGCAGGAGACTTCCCTCCTTTAGACAACAAGAGATAGAATGCTGAGCATACTGCTGGAGCTAGACAGATACGTCAGCTCTTTCATCTATTAATACAAGTGCAAATAAAAGGGAAATTCTGACCTGGATTTCAGTGGCAGTCAGGAATAAACTCTGGATTCAAACACAACAAGCAAGGCATTTGAGTCAGATTGATATGCCTGCCTTGGAACATAATGCCCCTAAAACCAGAACCTAGCTTCACTCCTTCTCATTGGCATAGTGTGTGAATGACACACCTGCTCAATGTGCCTCTGGTGGCTGCTTGTTCATCACGTTTCCCCTGGCTCCACACAATAAAACACCTTTTGAACAAGCACCTTGCCATTTTGGAAGCTGAATAAACTCAGCCTGTGCCTGAATCGCTGAGGAAGTGTAGGAAAGAAGGCAAAAGAAAATTGCCAGCATGGCTGGAAGAGAGGCTTATGTTGACTTGGCTGGCTTCACTTTGGTTTTCCTCTCCATCTTCTTCCCGTCAATCACCGTGCTAATGTATCCCCAAGGGTGCTGATCCCAGAACAATGCTCTGCAAAGATGATTACAGACTAAAAAAGAAAAGAAAACCCTGTCACCATGGATGTTATGGGTTTCAGCTTTTCATACTTAATCCTTTAATTGGTCTTTCTGGCAAGAAGAATTTGATACTTGGCTTTATTGCTGCATGGATGAGCCCTATTGCAAATCCCACTGGGATGAAGTTACAGTCATTTGGCAGTAAGGAGATCCTCAGCAACCTCTCCAAAACTGACCCAGAGGGTTCCTTGTTGACATCAGAGTTTCTGTGTGATGTCATAAAAACCCCTAGGAAACAAACACAAAAAAAGGCAGTGGAACGTTTGGGTATTTGATGAGACTGTGGCTAGCCCTTATTTTGCTATTGTATGTGTCAAGAACTATGTCAAAAGAGAGTTTGGATTTTGGCTTGGAGCCAGAGCAGTGATGAATGCAAAATACAGAATAAGAAAGCTGAATAGCCTGTATACACAATAAAACCAAATATTGTAAAGATACTGAGTGTGCTGGACGAGAGGGAGAGAGAACATCATACTAAGTTCTCTGGGGAGGTCTAGTCTCAGGTGTCTTCCAAACTTACAGACTTTTGCTTTAAGAACAGTTCTAAAGGCTACTGAAGTGCTGGGGTTAAACCCCCAGCCCTGAAGGAGGCCAAACCAGGCAAGGAAGCCCCTCCTGGCTGGTTTTCACCCAGGGCCTGTCCAGCCTTGGGTGGGAACTGATGAGGAGATCCCCACCAGGTAGCCCCACCTTCCACATGAACTTGGAGGTGGGGCAAGAAGCCACCTCTGTAAGAGCTGACTGCTTGCAGTGGAGTTGGGTGGTCTGCCTACACAGTGTATGTGCTGTGTGAGGATTTTGGCTATCAAAAGGGCTCCTTGACTCTTCACAGCAAGCAGAGTTCCCAGTAACAGCAGAGCAAGATTGAGACAGGAAGGGAATCATGAGGCTTTCTCCTGGCAGTTACTCTATGATTGGCATGGGACTGACTGCCCAGGTGCTTCCTTCCCCCATGGCCTGGTTTTGGAATCCACTCACTCTCTTCTTCTCTATGTTACGTGTCGTGAGTGAACACTTTGGTCTATTCATCCCTCCAGTGGTGGGCCACCTTGGATCTCTTGCCTATGACCTCAGAGCAGAGGGAGGATGTCCTGGTTTTGTGTAAAAAGGGGTTCAGGGCAGGACCCACATGGAACAGAACTGTGTACTCGCCTCTCCCTCCCACAAGAGAGAGACACTTTGGAAAAAAAAATGAAGTATATTGTTTAACAAGGAACAGAAAACGAAAAAGGGAGGTAAGGAAAATAATATATACAAAGATTAGGTGAAAAATACAAAAAATAAAGTATACAGAACCCTCAGAAATGGTTCCAGGGTCCCACGGAGTGAAAAGACAACCTCCCTCTCCGAGCTCCAAGGCAGGAGTGAAATTAACACCCACTTTCTGCCTCTTATCAGAGTGTGTGTTGGAAGGGAATACAATGGTTCACCCCCACCCGGGGTCCTCCCAGTTGCTGGAAGGTCACGCCCCCATTCCAAGCCTCAAACCACAACAGAGGGATCTGGCTCTTTGTTGCCCATTAACGATAATATCCTTCCTAGTGGGGCAGCAGAAGAGCTGCTGGTGTGCTGTCAGTCAGACCCAGAGGAGGGCTAAACAATCTGAACAACAGCCTCTTGGGAGGAGACAGCTTTATCTTATGGGAGTACACAAGCAAGTCGCCTTGGAACCTCCCAGCTAAACATCTCAATAACATGCAATCTCCCATGCCCCAGGCCGAGAGTGATAGCAGCTTTTTTTTTTTTGCATTCCAAATGAGCAGCCCTTGAAGTATGAAATAGAGAAATTACTTCATTCACAATAAAACCAAACCCAGGAGCTCTGACTCACAGCCCTAGTGACTGATGTCTGGTAACGCTTTCTTCTCTAAGAGCAGGAGCAAGACTTAAGTCATTGCAACGGGTGCCCCCCCAAGATAGGAATGTACTAAGTTAAGAAATTCCTGACTACAGACTTGACAATTTGGCCCTAGAAGCCCTCCTCAAGTCAGCCAGTTTGTGCTGATGTCACTAACGAGGCGTCTGGAGCTCAGGACCCATCGTCATGCTGTATGTGCAATGAAAAGAGAGCAGATTAACACCTATGGAGCTAAAAATAACCCCTCTGAGGCTGGGCCCCTTGTGCTTCTTGCAAGGGGAGGGGTGGGATTGGCAGAGCTGTGCGTCCATCCTGGATGTCACCACGGCACACCCACGCCAGCATCTCCACGGAGACACAGCACATTTCTAGCTCCTGCATCACCAACTTGTTGCCAAGGAAACAAGAGGATGCAAAGAAAAAAATAAAAAAGAAGAGAAAAATCTCAATGACATTCAATTTTGAGACAGTCAAGAAACCCCTGAAAGGGATTTTAAAAGTGGCTGAGAAGGAAATGGAAATTGGGCTTCTAATTACAGATTCTCAACCAACTCCTTTTTATTCCCTGGTTATTCTGTCTGCTCACGTCACTGTCTTCCTGCCATTCTCTATCTACAGAGGTATGAATGCCAGACATCAGTGGAAAGAGAATCAGAAAGAGCTTTCCTGGAGCGAAGGAGAGGAGGGAGGGAGGGAGGTTAGTCAGTACAAGCAACAGTGGAGATTCCATAACTCAGAGGAAGGTGGTGAAGCTGCAGAGAGGGAAACGTGTGGAAGAAAGGCAGGGTGAGAGTGAAGGTCTCTGTGAGATGTGCAGCTGGCAGGTGTGGGTGCACACACATATCTACACCCAAATGCTTGTGTGTTTTTATCTGTGAGAAGGCACATCTGTATACAAAGGTCTAAATCCACATCAGATAGTCAAAAACCTGAACTGTGCACTCCAAAAAAAGCCATTGTTGACTTAGAAATCAAGCAATTACACCAGAAAAAAGGTTGTCTTTTCATTTTGTTTCTTCTGATCCATTTGCTACATTTAAAAGCCTTCTCCACAACCAGAAAAGCTACAAATCTGCATCCCTTTTTACATGACAGCCACCATTTCCATGCGACCACCTGGCTCCAGGAGCTGTGGCTTTGCAGAGTCACAAGAAGGTGCTGGGAGTTGGTAAGGCTGGCAGAGCACATGAAGGTGAGAGCATGAGAGATGAACCTGCTACAGAGTGCAGGAGCGAGCACAAAGGGGAGGATTTGTTGGATGTTTCTGAGCAGAGAGGCATGGCCACCAAGACAAGGTGTTGTCAAAGCAGAGCAGAGCCCCGTTCCACCAGCACTGCAACCAGCGTGGCTTGCACTTGGGTTAGTGCTGAAACAGATAAAAGAGCTCTGTCTTCACTTTTTTTCTCTTCAGTATTCACAGTCTCACCTTCCTTCACACCTCAAGCCTGTCACCAAGCTTGCAGCCAGAGGTGAGATGGCTGCAGGCCAAAAAGGCAAACTTACAGAAGTTAACTGTTGCTGGACTGCAATGAGGACCTTATAGAAAGACACTGAGGGATCCCTGCTGATACTAAAGAAGTTCATCCAAGCTTGAATGCAGACCGAGTTAATGCTTTAAGGCTGTTGATAGCAAAAGGCTGTCAGCACTAAGATTTGGACTCCATCCCAGGTAGACGAAAAGAACCAGTGCTGGCCAAACAAAAACACCTCTTTGTGCCCCCCTCCACCTTCTCCCTGCACATGAGCACGTGCCTTTGCAGGACTGAGAAGTCTCTACCCACTTTCAGTCAGATTTTCTTCCCCTTGCTAGAAGCAGGTGTGAAGGAGAACGCCAAGTGTTTTCCTCCAAACCTGTGTGGTGACAGTCCTGGCAGTCCAACAGCTTTTCCTAAGGTTACCATGACATGGAAGTGATGGGCAGATGAGTCCCAGTTGTGGAGAACATCAGCCTACATGCAGATGCTGCATTCAGATTAGCAGAATCAGGTCCTGGCCATCCAGTTCTCCTCTGCTTACTGCATGAAGTGATTTTGAGTATCTAGTCACCTTAGGGGCCGTAAGCAGGAGAGGACAGAGAGACAACCTCTCACATGTATACAGCAATATCAAAACACAGGAACACACACAGCCTAAATCACCTCAATTATTAAGCCAAGGTCAGATTTAAAAAAAAAAATTAAGCAGTTGTCAATGGTCCACTTCAACTTCTGTTCCTAAGTAGGGTGACAATAGCCAGAGTGACTGTCCTGGGTTCAGCCAGGATAGGGTTAATGGTCACAAGCAGCTTCAGCACCACTTCCGACCCTCTTGAAAGGACTTCTGAGTCATTGTCAGAAGAAGTGAATGACTCTGATCAGCCCTAGAGGGGCCCTGCCTCCAGCCAGGTGAAGGAGAGGGACTGTGGGGTTTGTTGGGCTGTGTGGATCCGATGGCCTGGCACATCTGACCCCCAGGAGTACAAGGCCTTGGTAGATGGGCCAGACCCATCTGCATCTCTGGACTGATAGGGAGACCCCAGCAGCTTGCTGCTCCTGGAGCTGAAGAGACTCTGACTGGGAAGGAGTGGCATCAACACCCCACTGAGAGTGGCCCAGGGGCCCCACGTGTTCTTGGCATGGACTGTCTCAGGAGAGGGCATTTCAAAGACCCCAAAGGGTACTAGTGGACCTTTGGTATAGCTGCTTTGGAGACTGAGGGAGTTGAACAGTTATCCACCTTGCCCAGGCTCTCAGAGGACCCTTCTGTGGTGGCACTGATGAAGGTTGGAGAGCAGCAGGTGCCAATTGCTACCACGACGGTGCACCGGCACCAATATCAAACCAGCCAAGACTCCCTGACCCCCATCCAGCAGCTGATTCAACTGGAGAGCCAAGGGGTGATCAACAAAACTTGTTCACCCTTCAACAGCCCTTTGTTGGGTGCCAAAAGAGGGACTCTGGTGGTTTAAGCTTAGCTGGCAGCTAAACACCAGCAGCTGCTGCCCACAGTTTCCTCCCACCTCCCCTGCCATGTGCTAGGGGAGGAGAACCATGAGGAAAAGAGAACAAAAAGCCCCTGGGTTGAGATAAGGACAGTGTAATAGACCAACACAAAGAGAGGAGAGATAACAGTAATAACAAGAGCACTAGTGAAATGATACATAAAGCAAGTGATAATAAACCCCTTACCCAAGGCACAGCTTCTCCTGCTCTGGCTGCAAGCTAACACCACCCACAGAAGACAACCACCCACTCCATGGGCCAGCTGGAGAGAAAAATGGGTTTTTCCCATCTTTTTCTGGAGAGAAAGATGGGTTTTTCTGGTAACTTACTGTTTTGAATGAATTTATCATGAAGTACCCAACAAGTGTCATCAAAATTGGTTTGGGGCAAAACACAAGTTCTGATAATTTTTGATTTTTCTCTTTGCTCCAAGTGCTGTTCATCAATGAAATGAAAACTTATTCCAGTTGACTCTTTCCTTCAGGGGGGAATTTTCTAAGTCTTATTTCCCTAGATATAGTTTTGCCTCTGCAAACAAATATTTTAATAGCAATTTTGAAAAGCCTAAAGTGCTTTGAGTGGAGAAGTATAAAAAGCTCTAGGAAGGTCCAAAATTTTTGGAAAACTGTTCCTAAAATGCTGAAAGTGGTTTCTTTGGTAAATAATATTGAAACAGTTTACAAGTTATTTAAAATATATTTTGTGAAATAGGCACTCCTGCACAATGAAATCTCTAATGCAGAGGCACAGAAAACACAATTTTATCTCTCTCTAATACCTACTGTGATTCCTTTTCTAACACAATGTAATCTCTCCTGTGCTCCCTTTCATACAGACCCACAGACAGACACACACAGTGTAATCTTATCTCTTTCTGATTCAACTACAGTGTCTACATCATTTTCAAAATTGCATAAACACTTTCTGCCTGACATTTTCATTTGTAGGCTCCATCACTCACAACTACCCAAATGCTTGCAGAGAGGTGAGGTTGAAGAGAAGCCCTTGATCACCCAAACGTGTGCTCAGGTAAAGAGCTCTTTTCTGGCAAGACCTTGTTGTAGAAGGGAGACTTTATAAGCCATGAGTTCACTTTGGATGTAGTATTAGTTACACAGTGCTCCCTGTTACAATACTACATCAACTAAATATTAAGAGACTTAAACAGCTGGATGACAGAAGCCTGCTAGATCATAAAACCAGATTATTTCTGCATTGTGATCCTTGTCAAACACTTCACTGCTACGTTCCAGGAAAGCAAATTACAATATGCAGTTACACTGCTATTCCCTGTGACACAGAACACACTGTAGGCCCTGAGATTTCAAAAGAAAAAAAAAAAAAGAAAGATGTATAGAGGAGGTTCCACCTCCACTTAAGCTATTATTTCTACAACAAAAGTCTATGCTTAAATCACTCGTATTAGCAGGATTGTTCTAATGGGAATATTAGATGAATGTCTGCCTCTGGGAGCTTCTTTACACAATGGAGAGTGGAAACAGTGAGAATTAGAGGCTGCAGCACAGAGCACTTCTCTTGCACATCAGTGATTCAGAGCCAGGCTGATGGTTTTGGGGGGACCTCTGCAAAGGTGAGTTTCATATCCTCACTCTGATTTCCAGTCTCCAAACTACCTCACAACACAAACAAATATTCAAACCAAAATGAAGTGAGGCACATCTAGTTGAGCTGTGATATTATAGAGAAGCTAAAGGGGAATTTCTTGCAGAGCCATGTTGTGTTGCAAGGATTTTTACTACCTCTACAGAGCAGGCTTTACAGAAAAACTGTAGTGGAAAAAGTTACTAAAAAAAAAATCTCAGTAAACCAGCTTCAAAGGTATTGTCTTAGATCTAAATAAGAACTCTTGACTAAGCACAACTACAGGCAGTAACCTGCTACAATCCCTGGAAAAATGCCTCCTTTAGGTCATGGGATCAGAGAATCCCTTTGGTTGGAAAAGCCCTTTGAGATCACCAAGTCCAACCACTAGCCCTACTTTGCCATACTCCACCAAATCCTCCTCTAAGCCATATCCCCAAGCACCACATCTACAGTGTTTAAACACATCCAGGGATGGTGACTCCACCACCTCCCTGAGCACCCTGTTCCAATACCTGACAACCCTTTCAGTGGAAAAGTTCTTCCTAATGTCCAGCCATAAGGAGGTGTTGCCTAAGAATTTGGGCCAAAGCAGCAACACAGCTTTAGGAGCACCTCCTTGGAGCCATGGTATGCCTTTGTGGAGCCCAAACTCACAAAAAGAACTGATCCACTGAGGGATGAAGGCAAAGGAGAGATGCCACATCCATCTCAGGAGTGTGAA
Source organism: Merops nubicus (assembly GCF_000691845.1). NCBI lineage: Eukaryota > Metazoa > Chordata > Aves > Coraciiformes > Meropidae > Merops > Merops nubicus. Next base: position 19,792 of record NW_008606010.1, read on the forward strand.
AGCCTGAGAACTTGCTCTCAGAGGGTGTGAGGGTGGAAGTGTGGTACCCCTGGCTATGACACCTGTAGATAGCCCTCAGCAGCACTGAAGAGGTCACAGGAACTCCTGTCCCCAGCAGTATTCTGGCCCCTGTTGGGCTGCAGTCCCATGGGGAGTCTGAAGCAGTGGTTTCCTGACACTGCCAGTGCAGCCTCCAGCTACCACACAAACACCTAAAGCCACACATGGGACAACACTTGACTACTTCTAACCACTTCTGACAAGACAGAAACCCACTCTAGCCTACTGCAGGAAGCAGATCTCACCACAGCCCTTGCAAAATCCATACAGAGTGTTAATGTCAGTCTCCACAGAACTGACAGAGCAGGAGCAGATGCACTGCAGGCTCCCCACACACACCACATACCCTCCTGTGCCTCCTGCCCTTGGAACAGATGCCAAGTGTCCATGGTCCCATCTGTAAGGCCATTCACAGCACTGGCACACTGTGTTCCACCAGCAGGACCCAACCTCACTCTGCCCCTGAGGGTGGACAGCCCCCTTCCACAGTGAGAAAGGCAGTGCAGTTGTGTGCAGCCACCACAAGCCTAATACAGCCCATGGGCTTTGTGACCCCCTTCCTGAGACCTGCCAGCCACCTGGTCATCTGCTGCATGCAGAATGTTCTCTAGGAAGCAGACTGTGAGACTAGTTCAGCTGCCCCCAGCAGCTCCAGACTTTTTTCCTTCTCTCTGCCAGCTTCTCCCTGGCATCAGACCCCTGACGTTAGAGATCCTGATCATTTGAATATTTAGATGCCATTCCTGCTTGAGAAAACTTGGCAGGCCTCACGATGTCCTGCACCATGAGGGCTGCTGACCTTAAAACCCCACTTGCTGGTTATGAGACAGATTTATTTCTTAGGGTCACCTTTGATGCTCTCCAGCAAGTCTCTGGGGACCTGCAGGGAAATGTCACCTGTGGGTTAGTCAGCTAACTTGGAAAATTGTCTGCTCAGCATCTACTTGTTGGGGCGTGTTGGCCACTGGTTCATCACTATGAACAAGCCCTGGGGTTTTGTGCCCTGCTGAACAAATGGCTTTCCACAGGTCGCTTGGTCAGGGGTGCCACTGTCACTGCCACCGCTGTTTCAGTCACCTCCTGACCTTGCCATTCCTCCAAGCCTGAGCAGAGGCCTTGCCATCAAACCTTCTAGGTACAGCTCAGTGTGGACTCCTGCAGCTCTTCCATTTTTATCTCTAATGAGATTGACCCATGGAGGCCACCCCGTTGAGGATTCAGGAGAAAGCCACTAATCAAGCTGACAGAGCCATGTGACAAAGCTTCTTCCTCTCTCTCTTCCACGCTTCCCCTCTCCTCTTCTTGCTGTCTAATCAACCTAGTTATCTATCTTTCTGTCACAATAGTAGTTAAGTAGCTCTTCAATACTTCGGAAATAGAAACAACCAACATCCTCCTTTATTTTTTTTCCTTCCCTGTAGGCTGTAGGAGGAATTGTTCAATTAGTTTTTTCAGGTGGTGTGATTTGTTTGCTTGTTTATACGGCTACGTGTGAGTGGGTGTTTCAGAGATGGATGAGAAGAGCTCCGTGGGGGAGGGCTGGGCTGAGGAGCCAAGCTGTGTGTTTATCCCTCAGAGTGGAGAGATGCATGAGCTTCCAGAGCTGATGCAGGGTGGACTTGCACAGCACAGCACAGCACAGCACAGCACAGCACAGCATGCTGTCTCCTGCTTTTAGCTCAGCCCCACCAGCCAACCTGGGAAGGAAGAGGTTTAATGGGGGAAGGAAGAGGAAAGAACAGTAGTTATTTCAGACTTGGATACTTCAAGATTGCCTGCCCTGGATAAATCAGAGAGCCTGCTGCCTGAACATCTAAACATGAGGCAAATGCTGTAGAGAGGGTTGGTATTTTTTCTTAGGCCAATCGCTATGGGCAGGGAGAAGAAGACACACACAAGTTTCTCTTTAGGTTTGAAGCAGCAGTGGAGTCAAGCACTGTGCAGATCTTTGCAGAAATGTTGATGTTGCTAGTTCTCTGAGATAGGACAGAAGCAATTTCCTGGACAGTGTACTTCTCACAAAGCTTATTTTTACAAAACGTCCCTAAAAAAAATGTTTGTGCCATAAAGTACAAATATCCTAAAATATTTTCCTCTCATCAATGACAGATACTCCACTAGCTCCTAACAACCACATTTACTGGAACAGCTTTCATCCTTTTAACAGCTCTTCCTTTCTCCATCTACCATATGTTGTGTGTGGATCCTGTACACAGAGAGAGCCGCAGGCAACACGGAGGCTCTCCTGCCATTTTGGAAGCTAACTACTACTCAAGGAATAAAATAGCATCAAACACGATGGCAGGAGTTTCACAGTGAAAGGACACTGCAGAAGAACGTACTTAAGCTGGGAGAAGATATTTCCAGCATTGGATTCACTGGAAGAGTGTTACCTCCATGCAGATTGCACGGCCATTTGGGGACTTCATCTCCGAGGCAGTCACTGTCTAAGTTTCTCCAACTGAATACCAGACTTTCAGCATGAATGCCCAACAGATTTGTCTGTTATGTTGCTAGTAGTAGACTAGTAGAATCATTGCTATGAAGCCCTTCCTCATGTGTGTGTACTTCAGAGCTGGGACAGAGGGGAGAGGATTCTATGATTCTATGATTCTATGTGTGTGTACTTCAGAGCTGGGACAGAGGGGAGAGGTGAAGGTGGTACTGGAAGAACACTGTGGCCCTGCAGTGCTCATTTTGAAAGAATTGTTTAAAAAAAATGGAAAATGAGAAGTGCTGACCCCAGCTGGATTCACATTCTAGGTGTCTATGAGACAAAGACTTCCTCTTCAAAAGCAACAGCTGATGAGGAATTGGTTGGAGGGTCACATCCAGAGTGTAGTGGTCTGCAACTCAATGTCCAGATGGATACTGGTGACAAGTAGTGTCCCTCAGGAGTCTGCACTGGGACCAGTATTGTTTCATGTCTTCATCAGTGATACAGCCAGTGGGATCAAGTGCCTCCTCAGCAAGTTTGCAGACTGAAAACTTTGCAAGTTTGAAGCTGAATTGTGTGGTTGATGTGCCAGAGGGATGGGATACCATCCAGAGGGACAGGATACCATCCAGAGGGACCTGAACACGCTTGGGAAGTGAGGCCCCATGTGAACTTCATGAGGTTCACCAAGGTCAAGCAGAAGGTCCTGCACCAAGGTTGGGTCAGTAAGGTTGGGTTCCCAGCTCTTCTGGGTAGGTCTTGAGGGTACTGGAGCATGGAAGGTGGGACATGAGCCAGCAATGTGCACTCACAGCCCAAAAGGCCAGCTGTATCCTGGGCTGGATCAGAAGAAGTGTGGCCAGCAGGTTGAGGGAGGTGATTCTCCCCCTCTACTCCACTCTGGTGAAACCTCATCTGGAGTACTGTACAAGTTGATGTCCCTCCCCATGGCAGAGGGGGTTAGACTACATGATCTTTAAAGGTCCCTTCCACCTCAGAACATTCTGTGATTCTATGATTTAGGGAGTCCTGAATTTTGGAAAGCATAAGGGAAGAAAAGAAGCACTTCAGCTGTATCATGACTGCAATGAACCACCCTGAATAGTCACTGTAGTGTCTCAGCATCAGGAAGTCAATGGGAAATCATTGCACCTCTGAGTGAAATTGGCTTTAAAATCATGCTGTTCAAAAAAATGCCCCAAACCATATGAGATGGGTTCTTTTTATTTCCTCCCTGGCTTTTGAGTGCTCAGATTTCATCTGGCCCAGTTTTTCAGTATTTTCTGCAGCGGTGAAGACTAGAGTTTACAAAATGAAATCTTTTATTATCAGGTATTTCCATGATTCCAGTGTCTGGGGGATTTTAAGAAACACCTGAAGGACCACTCAACGCCCAGTGGTGACATTGCTGTTCCCAGCACAGGTCTGTCATGGTGTTAATGCCTCAGGACACTTTCCCTTTCCTATGCCATGACCTTTCCTTACAGCTATGGATTTCTGGAAGTGCTGAGCTACTGCTCTGAGAGGTGTAGGCTACGTCAGATCTGAAACCATGTCAAAGTTTCCTCCTACAAGGTAGACCAGCAGCAATAGGAAAACAGTAGGAGCTGCACTCAGTGTTTACATCAGATACAGGCATTTCTGCCAGCATTAAGGGAACACAACCCAAATTACACATGGCAGAGGGTCTCTACTAGCCCTTTCCAAAGAAAGGGACACTCCCTTGGGGAGAAGGCTCTGTCTGTCTGTCTCTCTCTCTCCCTGTGCTGCTTCATCAAGAGAAAAGGCTCATTTTCCACCAAGCAGAGTTAAGCCTGAGAAGCCCTTGGCAGACTGCAGACAGATTTCTCTGTTTGCTGGCCCTTATGTGACCAATTCACATGGTACAAACAATGATGCAGACGCTAAAGATGGCAAGAAATTCGAGTGCAAACAAAGGCTCTGAAGGGATCCTGGCAGCTTCACCACTGAGATCACTGCACACTGAAAGCAGGAGTGCAATCCGAATGCCTCTGTCCCCATCCCATTTCAACTCCCAGGCAAGATGGTGCACGGGTATGTGAGATCTGAACGGCACATCAAAGCCTCTTCTCCGGGTACCCAGTGCTGGCACAGAGACCAAAAAGCTGGGAGCACTTCAGGTGCTGCAATCCTATTGACATGGAAATCTGAGCATCACTGCCCGCAGCAGAAGGGAAGTTAGATTGTGAGGCAGGGGCTCTCTGGAAGAACACATCGTCCAGCTCCCTGCATGTTCCCCAGGATGGGCAGAAAACCAGCAAGCTGATGCCCAAGAGCACGGTGGGGCAGCACACACCCCCCACGCTCCCCCCTCTTCCTCAGGCAGCAGAGGGTGAGTGCTAGGAAGCAGGCAGGCTGGCTGCCCGGCCTGAGAGCCCTGCCCATAAAACTCAATTAAGTGGATTGCAGATGAGCTCATTCCCAGCGGTGGGTCACATTCCATTAGAGGCAGGCTCCGTGCCAGGATGGCAGCACAGCCCACCCCACTGCTTACTGTCTCTCCTCTGATCTCATCCCACCTTGCAGGATCCCCGCCCTGAGCCCCCACTGCCACGGGCTCCTTGCTCATCCCTCCTCACTCTCCTGGTGAGATAATCAGGGCCATTGGTAGGTCATGGAGAGAGACGGCGGTGGCTGAGCTCTCTGAAACACCATGGTCTTGGGCAGCAGTGTGGGAAAGGAAAAGCACAGGGGAAAGGGTCAAAGGGAACAAGGGGAAGATGAGCAGAGAGTCATAGAACCATTAAGGTTGGAAAAGACCTCCAAGAAAAAAAGACCTCCAAGAAAAAAAGAAAGACCTCCAAGAAAAAAAAGACCTCCAAGAAAAAAAAGACCTCCAAGAAAAAAAGAAAGACCTCCAAGAAAAAAAAGACCTCCAAGAAAAAAGTCCTCCAAGAAAAAAAGACCTCCAAGAAAAAAAGACCTCCAAGAAAAGTAAATTCTAAGAAAAAAAAGACCTCTAAGAAAAGATGCCCAAGTTCAACCATCATCCCAACACTACCATGACCACTAAACGTATCCTGAAGTACCATGTCTATGCATTTTTTGAACACCTCCAGGGATGGGGACTCCACCACCTCTTTGGGCAGCCCCTTCCAATGCCTTTCACCACTCTCTCAATAAACAAATTCTTACTAATATCCCATCTAAGCCTCCCCTGGTGCAACTTAATTCCATTTCTTCTTGTCCTATCACTTGTTCCTTGGGAGAAGAGACCAACACCCACCTTGCTACAGCCTCCTTTCAGGGAGTTTGTAGGGGTTCAGTGGAACCCAGCAGCACAGTTGAGGCTGAGGCAGGGGAGGATGTAAACAGCCAGAGCCATCAACCCAATCAGTAGTATTTTATGTGGAAGTGGGAGCAATCAGAGCTCTCAGCTCACTAATCCCAGAGGCTTTTTCACAGCCTAGGTATAAGATTACAGCATCGTCTGCTATACAAATGTATATATACCACCTACAGACACTGTACACAGCACTCTAAATGTGTGTGTGCCTGTGGATGAGGAGCAAAGAGTGTGTCTGAGGTGGATTTGTGTGGGGGAATGACTGTGTTTGGGAGAGAAAGCAGAGAGGGAGAAGGTGAATGAATCTGTGAAGGGTGAGCGTGTGTGGGCGTGAGGGCAAGGGAAAGCTGGCTGAATGAGCGTGTGGGTGTGTAATGTATGGGCTAGAGGAAGTCAAATGCTATAAGCACCTGCAGGCATTTTGCCAGATAGACCTATTTTGCCTTGCTTTGTGCATCCCACTTTGCTTTGCACTGTTTGCAAACGTTCCTGGCAGCTCAGCTTAATTCATACAAACAGCAACCGGCCGAGAGCAAGCCAAGTATGTTGGGAAATGGGCTGAGGAAGAGGCAGCTCTTTGTGCAGATCCGAGCAGCAGGGGTTGTGTACCATCTGGAACTTGGTACCAAGGCCCAGGCAAAGGCCTACAAGGGAGATCAGTCTAGTTACCTCCCCACCATTTGCCATCCCACGTGAGGAACAAATACTTCAGACCAGTTGCAGAGTGAGACATGCTGTCTGGACAATGATCCTCACAGGGCATGGGACCCACACAGCGCAGGCATCTGCTCTCCTGGCACAGGAGACCTCAGTACCCACAGCCTCCAAGGGAGCTTTCTGCTTTGTCTCAGAAGGACTGAGAGGAAGACAGCAGCCTTATGTTTCATTCCCTTGTGTGTGACAAGTGAACCCAGGTTGGCAGTGTGAGGCAGCAGGCTTCCTATTTGCTTTACCACCAGTTTTACCAAGCAATTTTGGACAACTCCGCTTGCCTTCTCCACATCCTTGTCTCCTAAGATATAAAAAACTAGCAGTAATGACACAGAGATGAGATCTCCTGATGGAAAGCACTATGTAAGACTCAGATGATACTATTCTTCTGCACTAGCTGAGGATGATTGCCAAATCTCCTTTGTATTCACTGCCAGCAGCATCTAACCCTTAAGCTTCAAAGAAGTCCAAGCTCCCACTCCAGACTTTCCAATTCTGCTGGTCCTTTCAGGTTTGGGCTGTCAGCCTCAGGGTCTCCAGCATAATACACAAAGCCCATCCTAGGTGGCAAGGGATCTCAGAATCCTTTTGGCACATCCCAGACTGTACTTGGTATTCTGCCCTTGGCAATGTCCCCATCGAGCTGTATGGGGAGTGTGTTGGAGCCCAGCATAGCTGGGACACAAAACTACACTGGCCACACCCTTCCTCTCCCCCATGATGCCAGAAGAATTTGGGGTCACATATAGCAGCCAAAAAATCTGACACCTTGTCTCTCATTCTGCTTTTCCCTTCCTTTCTGACTGGCTTTTCTTTATCAGCATTACTCCTCCTGCTACCCTGACCCAAAGGTTTGCTGGGGCAGGTGCTGCACACCCTGTGCTGGGCTGTTTCACCCCCTCCTACCGAGGGTTCCTGCAGGGGCTGACAGCACCACGCTGTCTCCTCTGCCTGGGTGCAGGAATGAGCCAGCCCCTCCTTTCCACCTTCCAGAGAAACCAGTGACCTGTCTATGCAAATAGCCCCCTCTCCCTTTAACTAGAGGGAAGACAATACATTGGCTCTCTGAGGAGCTGGGGGAAGAAAAGCAGAGATGCCATCCAGGTGCCCAAGCACTGTGTATAAAAAGCCTTTTTCACCCCAATTGTGTATCAGGTGCTGCCCCACGAGCTGTTACTGAACCACAGCCAGAGATGCTGTGGTTCTATCCAGCATGTTCTTCCTCTCCCTCTCCCCCCTCCGGCACTCTTCACTCCAGGAGAGTATTTCATTCAGTGAGCTGCTTTAAGGCACTGCCTGCAAGGAGGATCTTTTGTGAACCACCATTGTACCATTGTGTTTGCCTTCCAAACCCTCCAGATGAATGAGAGTAACTGCTGGGATCACCACGGCGCAGGCGACACAAAACTGATGCTGGTGTTTAATTACACCGAGGGGTTGGCTGAGGCCACGCCTTCACTTTGCTCTGGGATACCTTCTTCTGAAACACAGCCAGGGAATTCTGCTGCTCCTGCCATTCCCACAGGGGCCTGGGAAGGGAGGAGAGGTGACAGGGAGAGGGGGGGTTCTGCCAGTTTTAGCTACAGCGACCACATCTGAGCTGGGGGGTCCCCGAAGGATGTGGCTACACCCAGCAGAGATCCCCCAAGGCAGCGCCAGGGATGGCAGGTGGATTCTCAGGAGTGTAGGGGAAATTCAGATTTGAAGTGGGGATTTCCACTGGGCTATTCCTGTGCAAGAAGAGGAAAGAGAAAGAGAAAGCATTAGGAAAGGAAGGCAGGCAGAAAGGAGCTGTAACGGGGATCCCTCAAGACTCCAGGAGGAAGAGAACAGAGGGAACGAGGCTGTTTCTGAGAGCCCAGTACCCTCAGCCATAAATGTTGTTTCACACAACTCAGCCCTTCTCTGAGCAGTGTTGCCAGCCTGGCTTGGGCACAGCTCTCAGCAGGGTTTGAGGTGCTCCAACACCCCTTGTAGCTACTGCCTCCTTTTCCTGGAGATGGTGATGGGATGTTCTGACCCAAATTACTCCAGAGCTAGAAACTTTGTAGCCACATGTGCCTGGAGACCAAACAAATTCTGCTCAGAAATGGGGGAAATTGACCTCAAGGATAAGCACAGATACACCAGCTCCTCTGAACCTATTTTGGGTTGAAGTCACCCATGGGTGTTTTCACCTCGCTCACGGGCACTGTCTTTTGTAGTGCAAGCAGTTCTTGGACTCAAAGTCCCTTTAATCTTCAACAAAATCCTCTCAAAATGCCTCAGGGATCTGACACTGTTCCAGTGCCCAAGCGTCATTCACAGTGATCCTAAGGAGACCTGGACAAGGGACAATCCACTGAGGTTTCTTTTCTTCCTCTCAGTGGTTCAGTCTTTGCATTCCCAGGTATGAGAGCCAGTGAAAGAGGAGACAGACCATGTTTAGAGCTACCCTCTCCTAAGCTAGACACGCAGTAATGGAGGAACATGCCAGTGGAGCAGGGAGGTTTCTTGTCACCCTTCTTGTGAGCCACCAATGACTACAGGTTTTGTAGAATTTTTTTCCTGGGATTCTGGGGTGGATACCTGAAGAAGAACAAAGCTTGTGTGAAGCAGTAATAACTTTTATCAGACAAAGGTATGCTGCTGGTAAAAAAAACAAAACAACCTCCAAAATACCAGGAAAGCTCTTGGTACATCTGGAAATGATAGCAAGGAGTTTTATCTGAATGACTCATGAACAAATAAAACCAAAACCAAAATTTCATCAGGGCTTAACATTCAACATACTCATGTTAATCTTATACATAAACATACACTGTTGTAACTACCTAAAACAAATTTGAACACTTGGTAGGTATCAAGCCCCTCAGTTACAACTGGGTGAATCCCAAGCCCTACCCAATGGCACCATCACATTGCAAGCTTCAGATAGAAATAATCTCAAGGCAGTAGACAGACAACAGCTCTGCCACCTCCACTCTCCTGCCCTGCTGCACCCACTGCTGCTGCCTTTGTTTTTACAAGGCTCTTTTTGGAAGACATTGCCCGCAATGGACACCAGCATACACTCATGGTGTCCTTCTTGTATGTGGTGGGCACCAAGCAATTCACTTCATAGGCCCATCTACAGCTGTAACACAGGCTGTGATCTCTGTCTTCAAAGGTAAAGCCAGCTGGATCCCACTCGCTGCTCTCACACCGCAGATCCCCAGGACTCGTGTTTTCCACTCCCAGGAAGATGCAGCATTGCTCGGTCACCATGGTGACAAGCACTTTTCTATACAGTAACCACCACCCTGAACTCTACAGCTCACTCCTGTGTGAAGACCAGGTCCATCTATCTACACAGAGTTGGTTTTGCCTGCGTAGCCCCTGCTGCAGCTTTGCCCACTAGCCCAAGCTCCACTCTTCTTCCAGCACCCTCTCACTCAATGCTGGAGAATTCCCCAGATGACCACAGCCACCACAGGGCTCCCACTGGAGGATGTGGCTGGGTTGATGTGGTTAATATTTTACGGGGACAACACTTGGTGCCTTCCCTGAGCCTGCTGCAAGATTGCTCCTGGGAGGACAAAGCCATGGAGCTCCACTGGGAGTCACCACGCCCAGCCCATGCACCCTTCATCCTCCTCCTCACACCCTGCCGCCATCCTACACCGTGGGCACAGACCGGGCTTGGCTGGGGGCGGTGACTGAGCCTGGGGCCTGGCTGAGGAGAGCTGGGGTCAGCAGAGGGCCCGTGGCCACCCCATGGTGCCTGTGTGGCCTCCTGCCGCCCTGGGCCCGCGAGGAGGCCTCTTCCCCACACCAAGGGTTCAGGGGGCTGCCCCAGCCCGCTGCCTGTCCCCTCTCTTGTCCCTGAGGACATCTCCCCCACAGGGGTCTCCATGGAAATCAGCTGGCCCTTCTCTGCCCCACCCGGGGATCATGGAACGCTGGAGTCAGGAAGGTTGGAAAAGACCTCTAAGGTCATCAGGTCCAGCCCTCACCCAACACTACCATGGCCACTAAACCATGTCTGAAGTACCGTGTCTACACGGGTGTTGAACCCGTCCAGGATGGGGACTCCACCAGCTCCCTGGGCAGCCTGGGACAAGGCCTCACCACTGTTCCAGTCACTAAATTCCTCCTAATATCCCATCTAAACCTCCCCTGGTGCAACCAGAGGCCTTTTCCTCCCATCCTATCGCTGGTTACTTGGGAGAAGAGACCAACACCCACCTCACTGCGACCTCCTGTCAGGGGGTTGTAGAGGGCCAGAAGGTCTCCCCTCAGCCTCCTCTTCTCCAGGCTAAACACCCCCAGGTCCCTCAGCTGCTCCTCGTAGGCATGTTTCCCAGACCCCTCACCAGCTTTGTTGCCCTTCTCTGGACCCGCTCCAGCACCTCAATGTCATTCCTTTATTTCCCATGGAGTGGAGTAAGCTAAAACATGGAACTTGCTTTTTTTGGGGGTTGTAACACATGCTCTTAGTGCCAAACATTGCCACTGGTGCACTCAGGCCCCGTTGGGCCCCAGCTCCCCTTGCAGAGTTGCCATGTGTGCTCACACAGGCAGATTTGCTCACAGCTCCCTGGGGAAGAGTTGGGCTGTACATCACAAGTGGGAAACGGCCCCAGAAGCCCTCACAAAATGCACAGGTGACAGAGGATCCTGTGGGAACAGGTCAGGTTTTGCCTTCATCTGTGTGCCAGCCTGGAGAGCTAGCCTGGTGGTGGAAACATATGCCAAAGGGCGTCCTGAAAGTAGGTTGAAACAAAATAGGAAATTCAGCTTTGCTGTCTTACTATCCATAGTGAATCATGTCTTTTATACCTTCTATACCCTTATCTCCAATCATCTTCCTGGCTAGTGAAGCATCATCTCCAGTTTCAGCTCTGAGAGACTCATTACACCTATCCTGCTTGGAAGGTCAAAGTAAGGCCCCAGTTTTGGACTTGATCATAACTATTTTGTTCCAGTCCCAAACCTGTCTTCTGCCCTTGTCTTAAACTCTCCTAAACCTCGTCCTGTTCCCACTTAGGCACACCTATATGGCTGCTGAAATCCTTCTGCTCAGTTTCTCTGTAATATTTCAGTGTGTCCCTAATCAGCACTCACACATCAGAGATCAAAAGGAATGTTTCTCCATACCCATAAGCTGCTTCTGAGACTAAGATTTTTGGCTGTGTATATGGGGCTACCTGATTGTCTCTGCTCTTCTAAATCACACATATCTGTTGACATCCAGTTTTCCTTCTGATAATCTCCACCTCTTACCCATCTTCTCCACAGACTGAATGCTTTGCAGTGCAGGATCTTCTTTGATATTCTTCTCCCAAACCCTCACACTCAGGGGTTGCTCCCCGATATGATACAGCACAGAGAATGCAGCTGCTGTTTGGTTACACCCAGGGAGCATCTCTTTCCCACTGCTGTGAGTTAATTATAAGATCTGATGTGGTCTAATAGGCATGGCTATTAGACACAAAACCCCTCAGCTGCAAAACACTGGGTATGGTTGCTGGCAGCTCTCTGCTTTCTGCTCCTCTCATCTCTTCTTATTACACTAAGTAAATATGACCCTTCCTTCTTCCTTACTACAGCAACCTGTTTACCAGGCATTCAAATATATAAGTAAAGGTGATAGAATTGCACACTACTGGAGCACTGAGGCTGTGATTTGAACACAGACAGAGGCTGGGCTACTCAATCCTTGTCGTGTGATGTTAGGACAGTTCTCTAGCTCCACAGTCCAGGGAGAAGGCATAGATCAGAGGGAGATGGGTGCTAACAGTTACACTGGAATCCACAAGCAAGTCTGCTAAGCATGAAGATTGTTACTGAGGTATAGATAAACATTATCTGATTTTGTCTGATCACCTGACTTCATTTCTTTAGAATGAGCTCTTAGTCAAGATGTCTGTGTTCCAATGACTCTTGCAGCTGACTACAGCCATTAAATTGCTGTGGTCAGAAGCTCCAGTTGACTGGTAGTGCAACAGGCACCTAGAAGCCACCAAGCTGTGTAGGAGCTAGCTATGTAACTCGCTGAGCAACTCTCTGCTTCAAGAAATTAGACCTCAGGTCTCACAACCACCAGAACCTACCATGAAACTCATTACTCAGCTGACCAATAAGAAAGAAATACAATATGAAAACAAAACCAAGGAATTAGATGGCTAGAGGTTATGTGTGTGATAAAATCAGATTTTTTTCGGAGTTCAGAAACCATCAGGATGAAGCTGGTACAGGCAGAGAAAAATACAGCCAGTGTGAAATCTGGAATTAGAAAGTGTGAAGGAAAATAGTCCTAGTCTCCATTCCAGCATGCAGCTTTTGCAAGTGTGAATGCTAGACCATCTTAGTTCCCAACAGGCGTGATGTGTAACAGACACCATTCCTAAACTCATACTTCCCAGGGCATTTAACTGACTCTCTATTAATTCCAAATTCAGAGGAAACAGGGCTCAGAGGGAAAGTGATACACCTTGTTGTCTTCCTTCCCCACCACAAACCAGGATCAGATACCAAGAAATAGCCAGTATTATTTCCTTCATTATAAATACAGTGAAATAGTGGGATTAATCAAGTAATCTCACAGCCTGAGTGATGGGACAAATACTTAAAAGATGTTTTGTACACGTAATCATATCCCTTCCTCAGGGATTTGGAGCCTTGCTTATTTTCAGGCTTAGCTTGCCTTCAATTTTATGTAGGGAAGGGAAGTTAAAGGGAAGATTTTAGCTTCCTGGATCCCCTTCAAAGATGTTAGCTGTGCTAGCCTATCACTTAGAAATTAGGAATCCTTCTTCCTTTGTACCTGAAGATTAAGTTTACCATAAAACAAAACTCTTTTGCTTTGTACAGATTAAATCTGAAGAAGTAAGGTCAGGAGAAGCAATACCTAAATTAAGCCTCTTACAAGAGTGTTTCTCTGGCCTGTATGTATCCTGAATGGCAGGAAAATATGAAGGCCACCTTCCATCCCTACACTTTGTGGGGTAAGCAGGGAGAACAGGAGGCAGGTTTTCCAGAAACATGAAGACGACTTCTTGGCATAGTTCAGAATCAGCAGGATTAGCTTAAATCATCTCTAATTAAAGCTGTGCTGGATCCTTGGCCCTTTACAGCATGCACAGTCTCAGCCATAAGCAGCTTTACTCTGCAAACATAACACAGGGGAGCCAGGAACAGAAAACACTACAGAGACCAGGTCTCACTTTCAGTGGTGATTCACAGGGGCAAACGAGGACAAAATTAATATATGTAGGGGAGAAAAAACTGACATTGCTGTGGAAACCATTTCACTTCATGACATTTTAAGGCTAAACTGTAAATTCCTGACAGTGAATCAATGTAGTTTTATGTTATTCTACTATTGCATCCAGCCCAGAGTGGTCCATGGTGCCGAATTCCTCCCAGGCTACCTCCGTGCAGCATAAGCCCTTGCCATGTCAGCCAAAATGCCCACAGTGACAGTATATGCTTTATGTGGTTCAGCTGGGACTGGGAAACTTGATCTCATAAACTTCGTCAGCATGAATTATGTTTTTATTATATTAAATTGTGTCCTGGCGTTTGCCCGTGCGCCACATCACTGCCTCAGCAAGCACACAGTACAAGCCCCTCTGCCAAAGTGTTCAGGCATGGGGCAAAGTCATGGCTGTTGAGGGGCCTCCCATTGCTAAGCCTGTCCAATTTGGTTGTGATTGACACCTCAGCTGTCATGTTCCATCAGTGTAAGCTCCCCCTCCCCTGAGTTGTTCTCCAGCTTTCAGAAGGTGGGTGCTTGGTCCTGTGTCTGTTCAGAGTGAGCACCATGACCTACACATCTGCCCCTGACCTTTAGCCTGATCAATAAAACTACAAATTGGTCTTTTCTTATCCTTGGCACTTCAGCCATAAAATCCCTATTGAGATGGAATGAAACACTGAACTTTATGTCTAGGCGTCGTGAACGTGTTTTGAGGCGGGGGAGAGAGACTGGCAGTATTTCAGCCATCAAATATACAACCCTTTCCCTGGGCAGCAATCCTCTGTGTTATATCTGAATCCTGTAGAACAGCCTGAGGGGTTCTGTATTCACCTGTTTTCCCAAATATTCCAGGACAGGAAGAACCTCAAGTGTCTTTGTGTATAAGGTGCAGATAAAACACAAGTAACTCATGACTGTGCTTCTCTTCAGAAGGACTTGCTTCAGTAGCCAGGCCAGCCTCACACAGTGGAAGATACAGACACTGCCACATGCCCAGTGCAGATGAGAGCTGTTCTTCACCTAAGTTTGGAGAATGAGCTTGAGACAGGCGCTCACCTGGCCCAGACAGGGAAGAAACAGCTCCCACTGCCACGTTCCTCTCGGGAGCTCAGCCGTGAGCCAGAGACAAGCCCTTCTCCTGCCCCGTCCAGCTCGTGCCAGCAGCAGGCATTAAAGGCAGGCAGTGCTGCACTTGTGCTGCTTCAGTGGTTTGTGGGCAGGGGACCTGTTAGGGAGGCACTGGGGAGGAAGAAGAAATGCCCATTAGCACAAGGCATGGGAAAGGACAGCAGACACAGGGGTGAGGCATCAAGGACAGTCCTTCCTGCTGTGGGATGGTGGCACTCCCAGGGGAATATAGTCAGGAGGAGGAGTGGAAGATGTGTGATTTCCCTCAGAGAGAACCAGAGAACATTTTGGCAGAGGGCAAACAAAAACCAGTCAGTTTAAGGCTAACTGGGTGCCCTGTGGTTGCTGGTATTCCT
>NW_008606010.1:35046-36416 GCF_000691845.1 Merops nubicus
CTGAGGCTGGCAGCAGGAGCAGACGTGGGAGGGCACAACCCAACGTGCTCCTCTCATCAAGCCTTGCAGCAATGTCAGCAGACCTGAGCTTGCACTCGTGCAATAAACGCTATTCAGGGCTGAAAAGCATGTAAGGGCTTTTATAAATATATATATATACACACACACACATCAACAATCTTCAGCAGAAAATCAGAAGTGCCTTAACATGGCTATTAAGGTGCTCACTGTGTTGCTTCACACCCATTGCAGAGCAATGCAAAGGGAGGAGGGAGGCTGTGCTGCACGGTTCTGTGCACAGCTTGAAAGAGCTATTCCATTCTCTTTACAGTGAGAAAGCTGGTAGAGCCACATGACTTCTTCATGCTGGCATGATAGTTGTGTATTTAACATGCTCAGCTGCTTGTGAGGTTGGAAACCATGCTTTTGACTCAGCTGTGCTGCCACGGCGTGGCCCTGAATAACCTCCTGTGTCACTTCAGGGCTTTTAGCTGCTAGAAATGAAACATGACTGTGAAGCAGAGGAAGGATGAAAATCACAGCAGACTCTCTTCAAATTACTTTTTGATAGCCAGGCCACTCCTTATGCCAGGAAGGCTTGCCATCATCTCCATCCAGCCATCCAAAACAGAAAGCCAGATCCAGTCAATAAGGTGGACCAGAAGACTAGGAGTCCTTTAATTCTTGAAAGCCCAAGAGGAGCGATACGAAAATAACACCATCTCCTGAGTGTCTCTGATGCTGCTGTAGGCTCCATAACACTGCTGAGTCTGCAAGGGTGATTTCCTACCCCTCAGCTTGGAGGAGAGGCCAGGAGCAGTGCACTGGAGTCGCAGCACAGGACACGTTCAAGGCAGGCAGGAGGCAGGCTCGAAGTGGAGCAGAGACACAGCTCCTTCACGGGACGCACCGCTACGCTCCAGAGCGGATTTCTCACTAGTTTATGGGTGCTCAAAGTTCATACGAGTTTCAAGAGTAATCAAACACAGTCCCAGAAGAAACAAACATCAGAAGCTGGAAGAGTACCCAGGGCAAGGGTTGCTGTACGCTGGCCCTGCTCTGTACTCCTACCAGGGCACCACTGTCGGCCACTCTCAGAGGCAGGACTCCAAACTACCCCGAATGGTTCCATCTGCCCTAGCTGTTTGTATATATTCTTACACAACTCAGGCTGAAACTGGAGTTTTCTGAGTTTATACACGTGTCAGGGAAATCTGACCTTTGGAAAACAGACTTTTTCTAAAGAGACATCAGCTTTTAGTGATGCCAAATCTTTATATCTTATCGTAGAGGTGTCACTTCACCTGTTTACCCCTTATTTCATTTGCCATATCAGATCTTTATTATAATAAATTACATTATATTATAAT
>NW_008606011.1:0-1060 GCF_000691845.1 Merops nubicus
AAGGCTCCAAGAACATGCCAGTCCCACCCCATCCCTCCTCTCCCACCTTCCTGCCACCCCCATGGCAGGTCTGAAGCTGTGTTTGAAAGGATACTGGGTGATGACATTCATGAGGAGGTAGAACCACATGATTGGCAGGGTCAGCCCAATCACTGGGACCTGGAAGGGCTCTGTGGGGAGAAAGGAGAAGATCATTGTCTTCCTCATGCAAGGAGATGTCTCCACCCTGTCCTTGACATTAACCAACAGGTTCAAGTGACCCTTGCACACAAACAACCCCCCTGAGAGGAGCTCAGAACCAGCACACCCAGTCCAGACAACGTGGGGGGTTTTTGGCTTTTGGCCTTTTATCCAACCTGAATATCCAAGCCCAAGAGTTCAGTCTCATGTGGACCACTGCTGGACTCTCATCTTCCTACAGGATTTTCCAGAGGACAGAAAGATAGAGGAGGAGGAGCAGCCTCTGCAACACTTACCAGACTGGCTGAAGAGGAGTGCATGGTGGTAGATGTTTGGGGCAAGGAGGAGAAAGCCAGGGAGGGGTAACGCGTGCTGGAGAGAACACAGAGACAGGATGTTACCAACTGTGTGAATCCAGCCCACTCCTCAGCCTGGGAAAGCAGCCCCAGACATCTGGGGCAGAGCACACTCTTCCCTGCTCCAGCCAAGCAGCCTGAGATCTTTTGGAGCTGGGCTGAGCTGGGCAGGAGGGGAAGAGAATCCCTTAGAAGCACAGACTTGTTTTCATTGGGAAAGACCTTTCAGATGATGGGGCTCAACCACCCCCCATCCCTGCCAGGTCCCCACTGCCCCGTGTCCCTCACCCCACATCTCCACGGCTTGGAAACCCCTCCAGGGGTGGGGACTCCACCACTGCCCTGGGCAGCCTGGCACAGGCCTCCACAGCCCTCCAGGGCAAGAAATTGTCCCCAAAATCCAACCTCAACCTCCCCTGGGGCAACTTGAGGCCATTTCTTCTTCTCCTGTCCCTTGTCCCTTGGGAAAGAGTCTGACCCCCACCTGGCTCCAGCCTCCTCTGAGGGAGCTTTTGATAGCAAGA
>NW_008606011.1:1098-6415 GCF_000691845.1 Merops nubicus
TCCCTCAGCTGCTCCTCCCCACACTTGGGCTCTAGACCCTTCCCCAGCAGCTCCGTTGCCCTTCTCTGGCCACGCTCCAGCCCCTCAAGGGCCTTCTGGGAGGGAGGGGCCCAAAACTGCCCCCAGGATTGGAGGGGCAGCCTCCCCAGTGCCCAGCCCAGGGGGACGATCCCTGCCCTGCTCCTGCTGGCCACACCAGTGCTGGCCCAGACCAGCAGTTCTGCCTCCCTAGGAAAAGGCAAGAGAAGGGAGGTGGTGGCTCACGTTGTAAAAAAGGGCCTCTTTGGAGTGCTTCCCAAACTGCTTGTACAGTGTCTCCTGGAAAATCCCCATCCTGGCAGACATGAGGAGGGCGAAGGTGAGGGCAGCAATACCTGCAACAGAAGCACAGTCTTGCAACACTGCTCAGGCATGGCACAGCTCAAGTCAGCCAGCCTCAGGATTCCCAGTTTGGCTTTCACAGTGAAAAAAAAACCCAAAACTTGCAGGCTTGATGAGAAAATGGATGATGGTCTTGATGACAAGGGTATATTGGGAAGGTTGAGGTGCCAGGAGACTTTGGAGAACATCTCCTCAGAAGTGACTCAGCCCTGGCAAGCTGCCTTGGTGGGATGCCAGGGGCAGAGTCATTGGCCACTGCTGACATCAACCCCAGGTTCCCAGGAGAAAACACCCACAGGCCCAGGCTGGAGGTTTAAAAACAGACTCAGGTGCCAGACTTGAGAGACTCCTCCAAGAAATCCTGTGCTGAACAAACCCCTGGAGCAGCTGCAGCCCCTTCTCCCTCTCTGGAGCCTATCTGGTGGCATCAGGGACATGAGGTTGGGCAGCTTCTGGAAGGAGAAATCTAGAAGGAATCTGCCAACAGGCAGGACTGGAGTCTTACCCTGTCACTAAGAAACCCCTTGCTGGCCACATGAAGTTATCTGCTCCTGAGAGTCACCAAGCTCAACCAACATCCAGCAGATCCTCAGCCCAGCTGAATCTCAGCCCAAGGACTCCCACCACACTCTGCTCTGCACAACCCACGTGGCCAAGGACACCAGAGAGCCCAGAGAGGTCTGCTGGAGGGGTGGCACTCACCTAGAAGCCACCAGAAGAAAATCTGGAGTCCATCCTCTTCCTTCAAGCTGGAGTCAGATGCCTGGTGGAGGGAGACAACAGTCACCAGGAGCTGGCACAGCCCTGCAGCTCGTCAGACCTGCCCCTCCCTCACTCTTGGTTTGGGTGTTGTCTTCCAAGCAACCCCCCCAAAGCCAGCACCACCCAAGGTCTGACCTTCTCCAGAGGTGGCAGCAACCACAGCCCACGTTGCTTCCCCCCCTGCCTCAGGGAACACATCAAATTCCACCCAAAAAAAGGTCAATATCTCATCAGGAAAGAAGCTTCTCTGAAAAAAGTGCCCTGGCTTGGTGAAACTCCCAGCTCTTCATCCACCAAACCAATCCTGTGGGGAAGACACTGAGGAAACCAAGCCTGTAGATGCCATCAGCTGGGGGTGGAGCTCTAAGTTTTGGTTCAACCATTTCACTGGGGTTTAGGACAAATTAGAGTTTTCTGAGACTGCCCCAAAATCCCAGCCCTGCTGGGAGTGTATCTGGATGAACACAGAGCAAGGCTGCCCAGCAGAGACCTTCCTCAGAGCCCCTGAGTATAAAGAGCTGTGAAATGATGGAGGGCTTGGAGGTTTGACAGCCCTGTTTCCTTGCCAGTCTCTCTGAGCTGCATTAAGTGCCACCAATTTTCACTTGACCAGCACTTTGAGGCATTTTTCTGTCTCAGGCTGGGGGTGCTGAGCCAGGAGAGGCCCAAAGTGGTGCTACAAGTGGGTTTTCTTCCCTCTCTTTATTCTCCAAATCCACACCCTTTATTTCAAGGGTCACAAGTCACACTGGATGACAAGAGGTCTGGAAAAATCCAGCCTGAAAGTTGATCATTTCCTTTGGCAAAGGCTGAAGTTTTGTCTAAGATTCACCTGCTCTTAACACATCACAGGAAGGGCTGGAGAAAACAGCTGGTCTGGCAAAAAAAAACCCAAAAAAATGCTGGTTTCCTCTCAGCACAAAGCAGCTGGAAGGGGTTAAAAGGCACCTGTCACCCAGTTAAACCACACCCATGTGTGTGCATCCCCTCCCCTCCACACCACAGGAAAAGGAGCCCAGGAAGAAGAGATTTTTGGGGAGCAGATGTAGAGCTAGGAGCCCCCTTGTCTCTCCATCAGCACTCAGGCAAAGGGAATGAAGTGGTGAAGGGGCTGGCAGCAGCTCCTCCTGGCAGGGAGGTCCCCAGTTAGCCCCTCAGGCCCTTTCCAGTCCTTACCACTTGCTTTGCAGACATGAAGGTGCAGGTGAAGATCCCCAAGGACACCAGGGCTATGGAGGTGTACTTAAAAATGCTGTATCTGCAGGGGGGGGAGAGGAGAGGGGGGGAGTGAGCACTACAACCCATGGCACATGCCCACCCCCTCATGCTGGACCTCTAAAAGCCAACTCCCTCCAACCTGCACCCCAAAAAAAGAAGCACTTGGACCAAGATCTCCCTCTAGCCCTCGGTGCCTCAGTTTCCCCATCAGTAAAAGAACATTTAACAGCAGAGGGGAGAGCACTGAACTCTGCTCAGGGTTAAGTCCATGGCCAAGTGTTCTCAGATGATGCCAGAGGCTTTGTGAGGTACCTTTTCTTCAGAATGATGATACCAAGAGCCATGCTCGCTATGAGAGAGCCCTGGGAAAGGAGAGAGAGGAGGAGAAACACAAATCAGGAGGTCAGCAGGACAAAATTGCCCAAGCTTTGCTGCAAACCCAGCACCACGGATGGCTAAACACCAAGAGAAAGACCAGAGCAGGATGAAGGAGACCCAGAGGGTGGGGAGAGTCTCATCTCAGCTGGGAGGAGGGCAGAAGGTGGCTTGGCAAGGAGGTTGCAACCAGGCTCCTCTCCCCACCTCAGCCAGAGTTTAGCATTTGCCCAGGGTTTGGATGCCCTCAGGGGACAGAGGGTGGGCACACACTGTGCTGCAGAGCTGAGGAGGAGGGAGAGGAAGAGGAGGGTGGGACAGTACTCACTGATCTGAAGATCATGTGCAGTGGCATGGCAATATTTAAGTTCAGGGCATAGTTATTCACCACACTGACAGTGAAGAACATGGCCACCATGATGAAATAGTACCTGGAACACAAAAAAAGAACCCCAGCTGGTGGCTGTGCAGGTGCTTGAGATGCTGAGACACCTTCTCCAGACCTTTCTCTCCTAAGGAGAGTGGCACAGGACAAGGTTTGATTTGAGGGGATTCCACTTCTGCCAGCAGAAGTACCCCTGAGTGGAAGGAGAAACTCTTCAAAGCCAGGCTGAGCACCTCCATGCTTCCACACCCACACTGGAGCCTCCACAAACTGCAGTTCCTCACCAGGAAGGGCACTGAAGTTGCCCTCAACTTCTCAGCCAGGAGGATCTCTGTCCCCAGCCCTCAGCCCAGCCCCATCCTGCACAGCCTGCTGAGGAACCCCCCCCCCAAAAAAACCTTCTCCCTTCAGCCATGGAGTGGCAGGGAGGGGAGCATGAACACAGGAAGCAGAGGCCTCCAGGTTGTCCATACCTCAGTGGTATGGCTGGTTTCTTCCTCCCAAAGTTGGCTTCGAAGATGAAGCCTTCCACGGCGATGAAGAGGAACTGGGAGAAGGTCACAATGTTCCCACATCCTGGGAATTGCCTGGAGACATGGAGAAGGGAGACAAGGGGAAGGGCAATGCCAGGGAGAACACTCATCACTGGGTTCCAAGGAAAAGGAGCTAACAGCTCATCATCACAGTGTGAGGATCAGGCTGGAGGAGCTTCACTGGGACACAGAGTCACCGAATCATGGGGTGGGTTGGGTGGGAAAGGACCTTAAGGATCATCTCATTCCAACCCCCTGCCCTGGGCAGGGACACCTCTCACCAGAGCAGGTTGCTCAGAGCTCCATCCAACCTGGTCTTCAACAATTCTGGGGATGGGGCATCCACAGTTTCTCTGGACAACCTGTTCCAGGGGCTCACCACCCTCAGAGTGAAGAACTTCTTCATTTCTCATCTAAATCTCCACTCTTCCACTTTGAAGCCATTACACCTTGCCCTATCACTACAAGCCCTTGTAAGAAGTCCCCCCCCAGGTTTCTGGCAGCCCCCAGGGGGTCTCCCCAGCTGGAGCCTTCTCCTCTCAGCTGCCCCAGCCCAACTCTCTCCTGCTGGGCTCCCAGCAGAGGGGTTCCCCCCTCAGGGCATTGCTGACCTCCCAGAGACCCTCTTGTGGTTGAGCATCTTGTCCTCCCAGAGAGACCCAGGCCCTGGAGTTACCACCAAAAGCCACCACGTTGGAGCAACACAACCTTGTGTGTGTAGCCTGAGGGAGGAGGAATCTCACTCAAGGGCTGGAGAGCTGGAGACAGGCTGATGATAACCACGTGCCCACTGAGGACTCTGCCTCCTTCCCAAGAAGCTCAGGAGAAGCAGGAGAGGACATCCTGGGAGGCACAGCCAGCTGTGGGCTCTGAGGAGGCCATGGCATGGCAGATGAGCAGAGAGCTCACTGTTCTTTCCAGCAGGAGACAGGAATTGGAGCAAGAACTTCTCCTTTCTCTGGTGCCAGAGAGGAACTGAAGCCAAGGGCTCAGAAGAGCAGCTGCAGGTCACTGAGCTGCTCCCCACCCTGCTGCAGGAGCCTGCAGCTGACTCAGGCTGGAGAGTCCTTGGAGGCTGGGTCTGGACAGGGTTTTGCAGAAGACAAGCTGAGAGAAGCACTAGAGACCAGAACCACCAAGCTGTGTCCTGGGAGGCAGAGCTGAAAGCTTGGTCTCCTCCAAAGCTGTAGAGTCATGGAGTTGGGAAGGTTGGGAGAGACCTCTAAGATCATCGAGTCCAACCATCAACCCAACACCACCATGGGCACTAGACCATGTCCCCAAGGGCCACGTCCACGTGTTTTTTGAACCCCTCCAGAGCTGGGGACTCCAGCAGCTCCCTGGGCAGCCTGGGCCAAGGTCTCACCACTCTGCCAGGAGAGAAATTCTGCCTCAGATCCAACCAAAACCTCCCCTGGGGCAACTTCACCCAGTGCCTCTCATCCTGTTGTTGGTTATTTGACAGAAGAGCCCGACCCCCCCCTGGCTCCAGGCTCCTGTCAGGAGCTGTGCAGAGCCAGAAGGTCTCCCCTGAGCCTCCTTTGCTCCAGGCTCAGCACCCCCAGCTCCCTCAGCTGCTCCTCCCCACACTTGGGCTCTAGACCCTTCCCCAGCAGCTCCGTTGCCCTTCTCTGGCCACGCTCCAGCCCCTCAAGGGCATGCT
>NW_008606011.1:6734-10582 GCF_000691845.1 Merops nubicus
CTCAAGCAGATCAACAAATCAGAGCTTAACTGTCCAGGAGATTTCAACCCCTGCTGTGCAACGAGGTTAAGAGGTTCAACAGTTACTTGGGAGAAGAGAAGAGACACTAAACCAGAGAGAGACCCAGCTCCAGGATCATAAATGTGACCTCTGCAGGGGAACACAGACCAGTGAGAACTTGGAATAAGCCCAGACTCTTTCCATGCACTAGACTTTATCTCCTCCCAGCTCCTGGTGCTCAGTGGCTTGCTGTCCACGTGGCCTCACACTCTCAAGTCAGCTGTTGACACAGGGTTATGTGTTGACTGGTAATAAAAAGGCAGACAAAGAACCCAGCCCAGGCTGGATCTGCCCATGTCACTGACTCACAACCCCAAGGCACTGTTAGACCTGAAAGAAGGGACAGGGAGTCTGGTGGGATCTACTGGGAAGGCTGCCCCTCCAATCCTGGGGGCAGGTTTGGGCCCCTCCCTCCCAGAAGGCCCTTGAGGGGCTGGAGCGTGGCCAGAGAAGGGCAACGGAGCTGCTGGGGAAGGGTCTAGAGCCCAAGTGTGGGGAGGAGCAGCTGAGGGAGCTGGGGGTGCTGAGCCTGGAGCAAAGGAGGCTCAGGGGAGACCTTCTGGCTCTGCACAGCTCCTGACAGGAGCCTGGAGCCAGGGGGGGGTCGGGCTCTGCCCCCAAGGGACAAGGGACAGGACCAGAGGAAAGGGCCTCCAGTTGCCCCAGGGGAGGTTGAGGTTGGATTTTGGGAACCATTTCTTGCCCTGGAGGGCTGTGGAGGCCTGTGCCAGGCTGCCCAGGGCAGTGGTGGAGTCCCCACCCCTGGCGGGGTTTCCAAGCCGTGGAGATGTGGGGTGAGGGACACGGGGCAGTGGGGACCTGGCAGGGCTGGGTCAAGGGTTAGACTTGATGATCTTGAAGGTCTCTTCCAACCAAACCAATTCCATGGTGCTATGAAAGACCCTGAGTGGGACTGTCAGTCACACCAGCAGAGCACACACAGAGCAGCCCCATTTCTGCACAGCAGTTTGGAGCACATGGAGGCAATCACTCAGACTGAGCTCAGCACACCCAGACCCCTCCTCTAAGGAAGATTTCTGTCCCTTAAGAAAACTCCAATTTGACAGGGAATTCCTTCCATGACCC
Organism: Merops nubicus; assembly: GCF_000691845.1. Classification (NCBI taxonomy): domain Eukaryota; kingdom Metazoa; phylum Chordata; class Aves; order Coraciiformes; family Meropidae; genus Merops; species Merops nubicus. Next base: position 7,881 of record NW_008606011.1, read on the forward strand.
CTGCAGAAGAACAACACCCCTCACCTGCAGCACACAGGGAGAAACCACCTCCATGCAGAGCCTCAGCTCTGTTCAGGAGGCACCTCACAGGGACACAGCTTCAGATGGTGAAGAGCAGATCACAGAATCAATGTCTGAGGTTAGAAGGGACCTTTCAAGGCCATCCAGTCCAACCTGCAGGGAGCAGGGACAGCCCCAACTAGAGCAGGTTGCTCAGAGCCCTCAACCTCCCCTGGGATGGTGCCAGGGATGGGGCAGTGACCACCTCTCTGGGCAGCCTGGGACAGGGGCTCAACACCCTCAGATTCCAAAATTTCTCCCTTCTCTCTGGTCTAAATCTCCCTCTTTGAGTTTCAAACCATCCCCCCTTGTCCTGTCCCAACAGGCCCTGCTCAAAAGTCTTTTTTTCCCTCCTGCTTTACATCTTTTCATAGCAATTTAAGCCCCTTCTTTCTTTTTCTGCCTCCAGAACCCAGGAGAAAAATTTATCTGCTCTGTTCTGCAGCCATTCTCCACGTTTAAAGTCTTTTGTCTGTCCTCAGGCATCTGTAGACTAAACAGCTCTCATCCCTTCACTCTTTGCTCATAAATCCTGAGAAACTATTTCCCAATCACTTTTGCTGTTCCTCACTAGACTGTCAGACTGGTCCCAGCCCTTCTCCTGTGATCCTGTACAAGGATGTTGCTTGTCATGGATTTAGATTCATCTTCAAGAGGGACTTTTCCCTCCAGAGAACAGCAGGAGCCAAAGGAAGGATCAGTGTTTCCCCAATTTAGGGTCCAAAGGTGGACAAGGCAAGTGAGGAGCACAGGATCTGAGCTGTTGGGAGCAGAGGAATGCCTGAGAGGCAAAGCTTAAGAGAAGCCTCTGTGTGAAAAGCAGATTTTCTCAGGTATCTGCAATGGAACTTCAAAGGTGTGCTGCCCAAAATCCCTTCTGGGATTTACCAGCCTTTGAGCAGGGGCACAGGGCTCACTTTGGTCTGGTTTTTGTTGGGTGCATGAAGAAGAGTGTGTTGAGCAGCAGCAGGTCCAGGGAGGTTCTCCTCCTCCTCTGCTCTGCCCCAGTGAGGCCACCTCAGGAGTGCTGGGTCCAGTTCTGGGCTCCCCAGTTGCAGAGAGACCAGGAGCTACTGGAGAGAGTCCAGTGGAGGCTGTGAAGCTGCTGAGGGGCTGGAGCATCTCTGTGCCAGGCCAGGCTGAGAGCCCTGGGGCTGCTGAGCTGCAGAAGAGAAGCCTCAGAGGGGATCTGAGCAGTGCTGAGCAAGAGCTCAAGGGCCCCGGGGGGCAAGAGGCTGGGGCCAGACTCTGCTCAGTGGTGCCCAGCCACAGGCCAAGGGGCAACGGGCACCAACTGGAACCCAGGAGGTGCCACCTGAGCAGGAGGAGAAACTTCTTTGGGGGGAGGGTGGCCGAGCCTGGAGCAGCTGCCCAGAGAGGCTGTGGAGTCTCCTGCTCTGGAGAGATCCCAAACGTGGCTGGTGTGACCCTGGGCACCCTGCTGGGGGTGAGCTGCTGGAGCAGGGGGTGGATGAGATGATCCCCAGAGGTCCCTTCTAACTCCCACCCTTCTGTGATTCTGTGTTTCAAGGCCTGGCTGGAAGACACACAAACCCTGTGTGTCTTGCAAGCAACTCACAAGCAAACACCAGAATCCAGCTCCAAAGCCTTCCTCACCCCACACGGGCCCACTCCTCCTCCCTGGCTGAAGCTGCAGCACAAGCCAGGCAGGAAAGGCAGAGCTCAGAGCAACCCCTGTGAGGACAGACAACCTGCCACTCAAGAGCTCTTCTTCCAGGAACTGCTCCTTGATCCATCCACTGCTCAGGGATTGTGCAACCCCTGGGTTAAGGCACCTCCACTCTGGGCTCTCACTTGGAAGGACATATCCCCAGTGCTGGCTTGTAGTCAGGCTCTTTCACACTCCCTTTTTTTCCCCTAATCTGGGGTGATGATGGGTGGGGAGGAAGTGAGGGCAAGTTTTAACTACTAGTTTCAAAAGCCTGGGCATGGCTGAAGTGAACACAGTAGTGAGGGAGATGCAGCTCCACACTGATTTACTCTGACAGCAGCCCCAAAACCAGTGTGACCACTCCTTTTATCCAGTCAGGTCCAGTACTTTTGCCTCTACAGCTAGTGTGACCACTCCTTTTATCCAGTCAGGTCCAGCTGACTCTACAGCCTCCAACCAGCCCTGAAAACAAATCCCACAGAGCACATCCAAGCCCTGCCACCTTTGCTCCATCACGGTGGGGAAGGTGCAGCCCCAAAATCACTCCTGCTCTCTCTCTGCACCCTGGCAACTCGCCTGGGCTCCGAGGACTCCTTGCCCTCATCACGATGGCTCTGCAGCCACGCAAGATCAGATTTCCAGATGGACAAGGTTCCTCTGACCCTGCCTGCTGTCCCCGGGGACCTCCAGCCAGCTCCTGCACCCCTTCTCCTCGGGATTTGAGCTGTTCCCGGGGCGAGGCGCTGGCATCAGCCAGCAGGGGTGGTGGGGATGCTTCAGGACTAGATGGAGGGTGGTGGTCCCCGTGTTCAGCAGCGACGGGAGATCCCTGGAGCCCGGGACAGCGAAGGGGCTTCAGCACAGCACCAGGCTGGGCCCCAGCCGAGGGGGACAGTCCCCAAAATAACCCCACAACCCATCCTCAGGCGGTGACACAGCGAGGGCAGGGACTGCGGGGGATACCGGCCAC
>NW_008606012.1:0-347 GCF_000691845.1 Merops nubicus
TCATTCCGCCTCCGGCCGCAGCCCGGCGGGCCGGGAGGTCGGTGCGTGCCGAAGAGCAAGGGGCAGGGCGGGGGAACCGGCCGGCCAGGAGGCAGCGGTCGGGAAGCGTCTTTGCACGACGGAACCGTGGCCGCTAGGCTCCGTGTAACAACTTCGGGGCGGCTGGAGGGGAGAGGAGGCGAGTTTTGGCCACTCGCGCATCACCGGTTGCGTGCGGGAGAGATGACCCCCGCGGCCTCTGCCCTCCAGCTGAGCCGCTGCCGTTGTCACTGCTGGTATTTTATGAGCGTCTTTCTCCTGTCATATCTACAGCGGCAGGCGGGGATGTGGAAAAAACACCCAACAAG
>NW_008606012.1:378-28455 GCF_000691845.1 Merops nubicus
AACCACAACAAGGCTTTCCCATTCCCCCTGCCTGTCTCTGCCCGGTGGGCAGCAATTCCAGCTTAATTCAAGCTCGGAGCTTGTATGACTTGCAGATACTTCCCGACAGGTTTTTTAAAATAGTATATTTTGGGGAGGGGGTGAGTGGGCATATAGTACACATCTAAAGCCTTGTTGCTCACTGAATGGAGGTCCTGCTGACTCTTCCAAAATGTCTAGTCCAGAAAAATGATGGAGGTTGAATGGGGGATTTGCTATACTCACAGGAATTCAGAAAGAATAATAAACCGTGCTCCTGGAGAGGAGGAGAATCCTACCATGCTCTCCATACATGCAGTGACTGAGCCTCTGCATTGTGTACATGAATAGCCTCACGAATGTCCAAAGGTTGACGCTGCCATTCAGAGATGAACCAGGCATGAAACTGCTCCAGCCAGCTGTCTTCTTTCTGCGCAGCACGCTCCCACCCTTTCCATGTTACAGGCTAATGAGCTCCAAAAATCCATTAGGAATAAGACAAGCCCAGGTGTTAAGGATTAATAAGACATCCATATTTCGTGGATAGCTACAGATGAAATTTGGACCCTGCTATTTAGGCCACTTTCTGTCTCCCAGCGGTGCTGTCCCACATTCAAACTAATTAATAGCAAGATCTATGCTGTGTAATGACTGCAAGAGCAGGATCATGTTTGGAAATTGCACCTTAAATATGTCAGTTGCTGATGTCCTCATTTACTGAAGTTCATTGGGTTCTGTCAGGAATGCTCTTCTCAGAGGATCACAGTTCAACAATTATATGCACAAATTATATCTTTTTCCATCTTTTGCTGAAAAAAGTTTGATTCCTTGCATATCATATTTACAGTTTTAAGATACAGATTTTCCTCTTCAGATATACATCAGTAGTTAAAATTACTGAGTTCTAGCACAAAACCCAATTCATATTCAACCCTAAATGACAGCATTGTTTTCCTGTTCATCCTAAAACAATTGAACACTGCATCTTTAGATAGGATCGAGTATTATATATGCTCCTTCTCATAGAAAATGAGTGTGAATTTCTAACTAGTCTCAGGAAGCCTCCCTGGCTTTCTTACTGTGGTCTGCAGAACTGAGGATGCACCACACAATCCAGGCAAGGGAATTAAGACACCTAAGTCCATCATCTGAAATTCCATCTACGGGAGGTCTGCATTTGAAGCATTTAGGAAGTACTCCTCAAGCAGAAAAACGCCCAAAAGTTCCTGTTCTAGGTTGCTATATACAAGTCAGAAGGTTGTTCTAGGAGAAAGATCAGTGTACGCGGGACAAGGTTGGTACATGTAGGTAATATCTTTATTCAGACCAACTGGTAGAGAAGGAAAAGCAGACGAATTTCTGTGTTAACAAGCTATTCTTTTGGTTCTGAAGCAGTAACTACCAAAGCTAAACACAGCTTGAGAACAATTGCTTAGAGCTTAGACAGGGAGGTATCAGGGAGACCAGGTCAGAAAGAAGTGGGAATGGAGGGGGTGTTGTGAGGGGAAGAATGAGGGCTGAGAGCTGGTAAGCTCAGCAAAGTTCCTAGGAGTTGCTGGGTTTAACTGTTTAATGATTTTTTCACATAACAGAAGAAAATCCTGTGTGGAGAGAATCTTCCCAGAAGCACTTGTCTTACATATCATGCACCCCAAACCACAAAACTCATCAGTAGAAACGTAATTATCTGTGGTCCAAAACACCAGATCAGTTTCAACCCTGCCTGAGCAAGAAATGTAAGATGTGGTGACGCCTGTCCGCTACTGCAGCAGTGAACAGCCCCTGCCACCAAACCAACCAGCACCCTCCAGTCTCACACCGGCAGTTCCGGGACTGTAACGTTCTTCATCCTGTGCACAGCTGCTGCCCTGGCAGTTTTGCTGCTGGAAATGTCCCCTCGGCACCAGCATAAACTCCCAGAGACCATCTTCATAGACCAAAAGACTGTGCTGCCAATGAGGGAGAGTTTCTCAGAGAACAGAACCTTCTCTCCCTCTTCTTTCAGACCTGATCCTTAAGGGGAACTACAGAACTTCTTCCACAGCAGTGAGCATGGGAACTGGGTTTCCTCACTCTGCCCAACACCCAGAGCCGAGGACTCAGTAGGGATGCTGGTCTGATTGTACATGGTCACTTCTTTCTGCTTCTATCCCCCCTGCTTATCTCTCCAAAGCAACAGACTGTAAGGTAATTCCTTCTCCTTTTGCTTACCTAATAAATGCCACTCTTTCTCCCATCCTTAACATCATTAGTGTTCTCTTTATTCTACCCCCATCTTCGTCCTTTCAGAGCTGGCTTAATTAGTAAGTATCTGAGTAAATGTTAAGCAATTGTTCTTAACTGAAAGCTGCAGCTGGCGTTTCTCACCCAACAAAATTTTGTATGACCAAAAGTTTGTCTTATTTTTTTACCTGTATGTCTTGGTCTAATAACAGATACTTCATCCCTGGTACTGTACATCACTTCCACAGTATTTAAAGAAAACTTGCTTCTCTGGAAGAAATTACTTAGCTTTATCTCACAGGCCTATGTTACACACAGAGAATGCAAATGTAAGCACAAACCATATTTGTAGTAAGGTGAGTGACCACCCAAATAAAAAAAATCTAGACATGAGTGATAATATAAATGTGTGTTTGTCCACTAAATTCAAGCAAAAGCTTAAACAATTGATTTTTTAGTTGATTTAAGATTTCATTATTTAAATGTCAAGTAAGTGGTTAAAAGTAAGATCATCATAATACAGTGGGACAAGGTAAAAGTTAATTTTGGTCTCACACGGAGTATAAATCTTGGCTGATAAGAACAGTTAATGTTTTGGGTGGGCAGGGGCATTAGTTCTAGATGGAAAGAAAGGATTTTTGAATCTCCTTCTAGAGAGGTTCAAGTATGTAATCTGCGATGCGCAGCAATGCACATACTAAATCGATGAAGTCCCCCAGAGTGACTGAGGGGTTTCCAGATGAGACAGTTCCACAGCTCAGGTGGGCCTCATTTCAGCTCTCAGTGCTGGCAGTACACGTCACATCGAGCTCTGAAGATGCACAGACAAGGGTGCTCGCTGAAGAATCGGTACAAAGAGTGTAAATGCAGTGAAAAGGAGAAGGTGGTTACAGTATCATACATCCCAAACTGTAAGGTGAAATAAGATATCCCCCCGTACATCGCCATATTAAAACTACGACATAGTTCTAGTGATAAAGTCTTTAATCCAGATAATACATACTCCTTAAACTAAGATGTTTGACACGAGAAGTAGACACACAGGTCTCCAGACCAACACACTGGAGAGAGAGTACTCCCAAGCAGCTTTTACCATTGCATGGTAAGTTGTTTTCACTTCGTAACATGCCAATGCCATAGCCATCTGCCCCAGGGCCACATGCCACACACCTCATGGATTCAGTCTTGCCAAAAGAACAAAATCCTCAATATTTAAAAGCCTACTTGGGACGTTGACTATTTCTTGGAACATCTAGAAGACTTTTGTCAGTGCAGGCATACTTCCAAGAATAACAAACACATATAGTGATGGGCAAAGAAAACCAGCAGGAGCTGAGCACGAACTCTAGGTGATGGTGTAGTCAGGAGCTGGGATACTTGCTGCAGGGAAGGGTCTCACGGCTGTGCAGCCAAATGCTCAGAAAGTGTCAGTGCAGAGGCAGTTGTTACCAGTAGGCATTTGACAAGATACGAAGTAATTCTCTTACCCTCAGGTGGCCCAGGTCATCTCACCCTCAGATTCATCTCAGATGCTGTTATACATGCCTTTTATTAATCAGAGGCATTAGTCTGTGATTGTAGTTTTATTTGTATTTAGGGTTTGTGGGAATAAGAGAAAAAGAATGGAAATGCAGCTCTAGCCACTGAAGTCAGTGGTAATTTACTCCTGCTGTGTGACACCTATTGTAACCCAAACTCCTACCGTGTAGCATGGGCTAGGAATAAAGAGCGATCTTCGACGAGCACTTGTGTAAGTCAGCCCCCCATTACAGTGATTTTATATGCTTTAAAGAGGCTTGAGGAGAAATGGTATGTGCAGTCAGAGGACTACAAAGAGTCTCTTCCTCCCAATACCCACAGCATTTTTTCCTTAATGCTGTTTATTCAAGATAGATTGAGTATGTGGAGATTTGATTTGGTTTTCTTTTCTGTTCAGAAGAAATGTAGATGATCCCTCGCAAATTAAAGCCGTATGTTGCCTGCCTTCCCTGACATGTTCTGTGCTGGGGTGAGAGGCACAGGGGCTGCAGCCAGGCTGCTGCTGCCAGAAGTTTTCCAGAGAACAAGAAAAAGTCACAACTCTTAAAAGGGCAATTGCAGATCACAGTTCATTTTGTTCAGAGAGAATGCGAACATTTTTGCTCTCTTTTTATTTCCCTTTCTTGAGCAAGTTCTTCTACGGTTACATACAGTGCCTGGAAACACAGACTCTCTCTTGTTCTTCAAACACAGAGAGGCTGATTTAAGGGCCTAAGCAGGCAACCCTTCCTCCCAGGAGTAGACTTGCTGATTTCACAGATGCAAGGGAAATGAGCAGAGCTTCACAAGGATGTGATGCAAGGAGAAATTACGTGATGAGCTTTTACTTCTGGTCTCACTCTACTGTTGCTGTGCTTTAAGTACTTTCCTTTTAAAGAAATTACTCCATGTCCCCACTGATTTAAATGAGATTCAGATCATGTTTTCTGCATTAGTATTTCAAGATACACAAATTGAAACAGTATGTGTGAGGTGGGAGGAATAGAGTGGAAGAAAGTTGTTTTTTCTGTGTCTTGTAGGTGTGTGTCTATTTTCCATGAATACTGAGAGCATGAGCAGGATGAGATCAGAGCAGCAAGTAATTCGCAGCCTGCATCTGCTTTTCTCCATGGAATGTGGCTTGGTACATGCTAAAGGACAATCTCAACTTTCACTTTAGGAAAAAAAAATTGGTTTCAGCTTTTGCTTCACTTTGGAAAGATAGCCTGAAATATTTAACCACTGTAAACAGAGGCAAACTGCCCAGTAAGACTGAAAGGAATGCACCAATAGGATCTCCTTTTAAGCACTTCTCCCCTAAACACATTCTTCTTCACATAGAAGGAGTCAGCTGTGTTTTGAAGTAAACTCTCTTCAGAAACTTTGGGATGGTTGTGTGAAAGGAATTGACTTAAACATAGACAAGATTACTGTTCTATACCTTCCTCCAATTCTGCAACTGACTTTTCTATTTAGCATTTACCTACCCTGTGAGCATGGCTGCACAGTGACTGCTCAACACTGTGACATCTCTAGGAATATATAAGGTATCTCACATGTGCCTCAGATAAATCATCCTTAGCCTGATCCCAGTCTTGAAGGAGAAGAAAAAGAAGCACTTCAGAAAAATCTCAAAGTCCACAGTAGTGGATGAGACCTTAAGGATGATGAAGTTTCACTCCCTGTTGTCACAGGTGGTCATTCTGTATAGCACAAATACACAATCACAACATACAGCCCAAATCCAAAGTGTTCTAGCGTCTCCTCCCCTAGTATCCCTGTCAGAACATAAAGCTATTAAACATCAGTGCACATGTGGAGTCTTTGCTTTTGGATTTTGGGACATCTGTTTTCCATAGTGACTAACGAGACTGTGCAATTTTTACTGGATTTTGACTTATCTGTGGAAGGCCACACATTTACCATCTGCAGAGACAGTTATTGTAATTCTATGTATTTTAATATGGTATTGCTGACATCAAGAAAACTATCACAGAGTTCCTAGCACTGAGTACCAGGAGGACAAGCCACATCATCTCAGTGTCCCAAGTCTTCTGTTCCCTTAAGCTGGCCACATGCCAAATAGAGAGTCTCTCAAGGTTTTCTTCCTCATCTCAAAGTCTCACACTGGACTGATCCAAGTCATGTCAGAGGAGGTTGGTCTTGGCAGCCACAGCCCCTGTTAGAGCAGCATACCACTGCAGTAACACCTGCAGCCTCACCTCTGCTTGACAAGAACGAGCCCATGTGCAGGAGACACAGCTAGTGCAACACCTGTCTGCTCAGATCTGCAATATCTGGAAGATTCCGGCATATGCCTCTGTATTCTCAGAGGAAAACCCCTCTTTTTCCTACTCCAACTCTCAGTAGTAGTCACATCGTTGGAAGAGAGGTCCAGTCACACCCTCAGAAAGCAAAGGAAATTCAGTCCTTACGTACGCTACCAGGAAAGTGAGGGAGATAAGGGCCTCTTGTACACTGTTCAATTTTGGAAGCTCTTTCATACATGAGGAAGGATATACATAATATAAACACTGAATATAAATCAATAAAAAGGGATGGCAAGGGAAAATAAGGGATGTCTATCTTCTGGCTCTTATGTGTTGTTATTAATTAATGTTGAAATAAATTGTTAAAATTCAGGAAGCACTTTGCTGATGTGATTCTCTTGGACATTGTTTGTTGCTCTGCCATTTACTACAGCTAAACGAAGTTCTTCTGTAAAGCCACTGAACTTTTATATTTCTATTTATATGCTTTTTTAATTTATATACTTTTTTTACACTTGTATAGGTGCTGCCTTGAATACATCATGACTTTTTAAAAATTCGGAGTCTGATTTAAATACTTGCTTAAAAGTCTGCAGTACAGTGCACTGTGCTACACATACATTCTTCTGTCACAGTTTAGGGTTGGGGCTGCCCCCAGACCTACAAAAGACACTCCATTAACCCCTCTCCTCTTCCAAAGGGGAGGAGAAAGGGAATGAGGGAGAGAGACTTGTCAATTAGAAAACTAAAACAGATTTAATGAAAATTATAATAATAAAATGGAATATATACAAAAAACAGTATAAAACCCGACACTCCCCCTCCCCCTACAATGGCAGTCATGTCACCATCACCACTGATGCTGTTGAGCAGGCCCTGGGGAAAGTCCTAGACTGATTTGACTTGGAATCAGATGGGAACAGGATTCTGGAACAGGATTCAGGAACATGCAGATCAGGATCAAAAGCAGAACAGAGTCCTCCTCCAATGTAGGCCATTGAAGAAGAGAACTTGACCTTCCTGATCTCTCAAGCTTTGTACTGAACACAACATACATGGAATGGAATCCCTCACTGGTCAGTTTAGGGTCACTTGTCCTGGCCACTTCTCACAGTGCAGCCTTTTATTTCATGCACCCCCAGCATGGTACACAAGATTTAGCAGTGACTTTGGCTTGCATACCAAACTTTGGTAGTAGCTCTAAACATTAAGCATCATCACTGCTAGAAGCAGACACTGCAAAAATATGCTATTAACTTCAGAAGGTGCCATTAATTAGAAGAGACTTAGCTGAGAAATAAAAAATAAAACCACTGAACAGAATTAATTCTGTTCTAACCCAAACCAGTATGCAATGGCAATTAAGAGTTGGAGGTCTGGGTTCTCCTCTTGGCACAGGACGGATAGCAGCTGCTCTCCTAAACTTAGTCTACACCCCTGCCACAGCAAGCAAAAGGGTTTAGTAAACTGCTTTGGGAGGCACTGTCCCCTTCTTACAAATGATGCTTAAAGGGGGCCTGCAGGAAAGATGGAGGAGGACTCTTCATCAGGGAGTATAATAAGATTCAGGGTAATAGTTTTAAACTAAAAGAGGGTAGATTTAGATTAGATACAAGGAATAAATTACATTAGATGTAAGGAAGAAATGCTTTACTGTGAGGGTGGTGAGGCACTGGAACAGGTTGCCCAGAGAGGTGGTAGATGGTCCATCTCTGGAAGTGTTCAAGGACAGGTTGGAGGGGGCTTCGAGCAGCCTGATATAGTGGGGGGTATCCCTGTCCATTATTTGGGAGGTTGGAACTTGATCATTCTTAAGGTCCACTTCTACTGACCACTTGCCCAATATAGAATGATATTAACAGGCAGAGCAGCAGCCAAACATCTCCCTCTGCTATCACATCACACACCAGAGATCCAAAGTGCCAGACAACCAGAGGGAGGAACAAGTCAATGCACTCAACCACTGCAGTGGATGTGAAGAAGGGAGCAAGCCAGGCAAGGAGCCAAACCATGGGAGATAGTAGCAGCCAGACCACGAAGCCCAGTTACAGAGCAGGGACTCAGAGACAACTTCATGTTCCGTCCCTGCCATCCTGGGAACTCCACTTGCCATGAAGAGTCAGAAAGCTCTTCCAGAAGCCAGAATCCCCACACAACACATACACTTTGCAAGCAAACCTCCAAACCCCACTGCAAGAAGTCAGCTCTTATAGAGGTGGCTTCTTGCCCTGCGTCCAAGCTAATGTGGAAGGTGGGAGCACCTGGTGGTGATCTCCTAATCAGTTCCCACCCAAGGCTGACCAGACCCTGAGAGAAAACCAGTCAGGAGTGTCTTTTCTTGCCTGGTTTTGGACATCATCCCTATGCCAACACCCATTCAGGGCTAAGGGTTTAACCCCAGCACTTCATGTCCCTTCCAACCCAAACCATTCTATGATTCTATGATGTATTTGTAGCTTCCAAGTTGCATGATATAAAGGCTTCATAGTTGCAGCTGATTGGCAGTAGAAGTTAGGCTGCCATGAAACCACAGCCTTGAACTTGCATCTCTGGGATATGCCAGTCAGCATTGTTTGAGCCATTAAAAAACTGTGATAGAACTCTCTTCCCATACAATGTGTTAAACAACAAAAGACTTAAAGGTACTTTGAGTCATAGCAAACCTAATTCTGAGCCAATGTAGCACTCAGAGTGCCAAGGACAGGATATATCTTAAACCTAACTGGGTTTGCCATGTCTACTATGCCACTTCTCTTACCTAATTTTTTTTTTTTTTTTTAAATGCACAGCACTAGGGATATGGGGCTTAAAGGCATGTTCTATTTGAGAAAAAAAGTGCCAATATTAGACTAACCCCCTGTGTATACACTCATTTCATTTTAAAAGTGCCTTTTGTGGAATTAGCAAGTTGATTCCTTGCTGACATAAGCCTAATCAATACGAGGCACTCAGCCTGATGTAAATTTATCTCTGTGATGGGGTTGCACCGATTTCTCTACATGTCTTTGAAAAACCATTTAGTTAAATCAGTTGTTTCTTCAAGGTTGCAAGTCCACACTCATTGAAGATTTGCAGCACAACATTGTTGGCAGCTGAAAAATGAAACATTTCAGTAATGTAAAGAATTCCTTGCTTTTGTACCGTGCCATCCATTAGAGCTCTGAAAGCTGCAAATATCAATACACTTAGAGGAGCTTTGCATCTATGTTCTTAATCCCCATTTTCTAAAGGCAGGAACTTAAACGTGGAGAAATGAAGTGTGTTTCCAAGGCCAATAAAAGAGTCTGTGGTAAAGCTGGAAAGAAAATACAGAGATGTGGTTTCAGAAACAGACCAATGACTTTGAATACCCCTGGTCTCTGCATCTTTCAGGGCCCTTATATGTGAAAAGTGCTGGTGCCTGTGCTTTCTGGTAACTGGCCCTTTAAAATCAGATTGCCAGAGTCAAACATATGTATCCCAGAATAACCAGTCTGTAATCTTTCATTTGAGTTTTGTAAATACAAGACTGACTTTCCTCTTCTTGAAGGAAGATCTCCCCTTGTAGTAACATGGCCACCTTAGTAAATATTTATTTCTAGTGGTATCCTTCTTTAGCTATAAATATAGACACTCTAATCTCAAATTTGGAGGCAAAAAGGATATTCTACCACTTGTTATGGCTACACACAGTATATTTTTTTCTAGGGATAAACATTTCAAATACTACTCTGTGAGCAAAACTCATTAGACTAGGAGAACTTTAGAGGACTACAATGACAGTATTGATGCAGTACTGTCATCCATTTCTGGAAAAATGGTTGTGGTCCAAACAGCCACTCTCTCTGCCCTGTATTACAGCAAGTTGATTAGTCTGAAGTCCTGTAAGTGATGGGTCTGGTCACAAACAAAACCATACATTAGCTCTGTTGGAAAAAAAGATGACAATGTCAGGTTTGATGAGCTTGAATTATCTCTTCAGATCAGGCTGAGGTTTGGATGGAGTGAGTAACTCTATGGCACAACTGATTGAAAGGTAACTTCATGTAAAGTGCATCTGGTGTTTTCACCATGGAGTGCTTGCTCACTCTGTTGTTGAGTGATGCTACTAAAAGTTACTGAAACTTGAAACGTAGTGAAAAAGTTTTTAAAGTCTGAAAAACCCATTCCATCTTTTGCCATATATCATATCTCTATTGCTTGAATTCTGTTATCTGGGATTCAGTTGCAGCAATGATTTGCCAAAGGTGTGGATACTAATAAAATGTTAAGCTATAAAGAACTTAGCTGTGCAATACAAATGCTGTCTACAATTAAGGCAATTAAAAAGGGAAGCTTGAGGCAGCAGCACTTTAAAAATATTTGCAGACCTAGAAAAAGTCTTTCTGTGCCCCTATTCCCAGAGTACCTGGGCACCTCAGCACCTCAAAATCTCTAATGTGTTTGTTCTGAAAGATAAAAGTACCACTCTGTCTTCGTTTTGGAGAGGGAAATCTAAGGCAGAAAGAGATTAAAATGACCTGTTCAAAGTCAGGTAGGAAGTCTGTGATAGAAAAGGGAATTTAACCTAATGCTGGCACACACATTTCTTTTTTCTAAGGCCTATTTTTCCTCCCTGGAAAGCTTTGGAAGGCTGTGAGTTACAGTTGTTTTAAGCCTCTTGAGGGAGATGGTCCCACACTTCCTCCCACTCCTGGCCATTTCTCCTGTCCCACCCCTGCTGCATGCAAGGCAGCAGCAGGAACAAGTGGTGCAGTGGTCTGCCCCACCTGAAAGCTCACCAGCAAAACCCACTGCACTTCCAGTTGCATCAGTTCTTTTTTCCAGCTCTTAGCATGAATGCAGGGGTGCTAGTGCCAGCAGAGGGAAAGGGAAGGCATCAGCTGAAAGATGAGAGAGGAGAGGATGGCTACTGGTGGGAACAGCCCCAGCCTTGATGCGTTTCAAGCAATCATGAAGCTGCAGCTTGAACTTCACCTTCACAAAGCAAATTTGATCATTAGTTATTCTGACTTGAAATAAAAAATCTAGACATAACTGGAACAACTGCTGAGGTGACAAATATGGGGAGAAATCCCTCGGGTTTTTCCTTCCAGTATTGCAAAGGGATGCACCAGGTTGAAGGACCTAGGAGTAGAAAAGGCCTTGGGTCACCTTGATGCTGACTTACTTCCCTGAAAAGGGGGGCAACAGGACCTGAGGCTGTCATTTATCACCTCCTTCCTGCTATGTATAGCAGGACTCTTTACAATGGATTTATTTTAAGTCACAGTATGAGTCTGTGGCCAGGCTACCACCTTAAGCTCTATTCTCTCATAGTAGCATACAAGCTTCTTAATATCTATTCTCTTATCTTAAAAGCAATCAAGGTGACATATGAATGTTCTGACTAAGCATGTTTATATTTGTTTATTTACTTAACCTGCTTCCTCACCGGTTTCCTCTCCCTACTTCTTTTTTATGTTCTAACTAATAAATGTTCTTCTCAGCATGCCATTGTCAATAGCAATTTAAATTACACATCAGAGCGTGTAAGCAGCACACACATTATCAGGGAAACAGCAGGAAGGAAAACCCCAAGGACAGTGGTGCATAGCAGACTTCCCATCTTTACCAATCTGGGGAGCAGACCACCATTTTTGAGGGGGCCACAGTCCTCTGTTGCTGAGAGGGTATAGCTGCCCGCCACTGAGAAACTCTGGACTGGGCATATGGACTGAATGTACAAGCCAGATCAACTGTGATGTATCTGCTGTGAGTGGATCTCCCAGTGCCACTAGTCACACTACAGAGCAGGTTTCTTCGTGGGGCAGAAGAAGCCTTTGGTCGAGGTTAAATGTTGGGTGATTATTTATCTGAAACCAGACAGAGAAGATTTGGCTGTGATTTGAAGTAGAAATTTCCTGGGTAAACAACCTTTAGTGTATATCCGAATATTTCACCTCCTTTTGTATACAGGAAGCAGTACTTTGGCTATAGCTGACAGCACATGAAAATGAGTTTTCCTTCATTGTATAGTTTGCATTTAAAAGATTCATCTCCCACTTTTCCCTCCAGACCCCCCCCGCCTTTTCTTGGGCTCAATAGCCCCAGAGAACGGCATGATTGCTTAGAAACAAAAAGACAAACCATGGGAAGGGTTATTAACTACAGAGATTTTGATAGCCTTTTGGCTGAAATAATGGACATGACACCTAAAATCAGCAAAAATTATAATTTGTAGAAGTACCTACCAGCCTAATCAGCAAATTCACTCTGCACATTATTTCACTACTTTTGGGTTTTCTTTAAAAATTCTCTCTCTTTTCTTAAAGCAGTAAAGCACCAAGGAACTCATAATCTCATGCTAACAGCTTTTGACCCAAGGAACATAATCTGCCTTTACATTTTATCAAGATAAATTCCAGACATAATTAGTTTTCCCAGACCCAAGTCTTGGCCTGCATTTCTCACAAGTGGATAATCACCCAATAAAAATAAATAAAAATGTCACCCTTCCAAATTCATATCTGACATTGCTCATATCTGACATTGTTCAGAGGCTCCTTCTGCATTCGCAGGAGACACCAGTGTCTCTCCCACTGCTGCTCCTCGGCCAGCTCAGTGCAGCCTGTGTAGCATCTGCCTCTGAACTCATCCTGTGTAGCTTTCTCATGGTGCTGTACACTAATGGCAAAGAAACTGGGTGTATATAAAGGTCTCAGGAAAAACTGTTTGGTTGGTTGTTTGTTTTTTTGTTTTTTTTTTTTTTTTTTTGTCCTGGCTTTTATCTGGTGTGGGTGGATGCCCACAGCCATAGCCAGGAGTCTGGCCCCGCTTCTGGCCTCTGGTCCACACTGCTTTTGCTCCCACTCTGGGGAGCTGCTGGGCAGGCAAAGCTGCAGGAAGCGGGCAGCACCCCAGGTGATAAAATGTCCCGTTTCCATTCTGCTTTATGGAAAATTCTGAAAGCTTTGATGTCTGAAGGCATATGCACTCCAGCAGAGAAAACTTCACATCTCATCCTTTTCCTAGCCGAGAGTAGATCTTTTCTGCTGTCTCACAAGATGCCTGCAACACAACACATATAAAAATTTGAGCTATCGCCATACCTGATCATGAACCAGCTTTCCTGAATGTTGTTATTAAGGCAACACTTAAGTGAGATTAAAATTGGTAGTTTAATAACTCTCTTTAGAAGGATGCTCGGTATACCCAAAATAAGGCTCAATGCAATTAATTTGACTAAAGAATTCAGAAGAAATTATCATATTAATGTGAAAAGTATAATGGAGGAATTACCACATGAATGCTCTAATTGCCTGGATTCTAAAACACATAAGGGTATCAGGGAGCTGGCAGATGCCAGAATCCATCATTTCCACTATCATGTGTTTTGCAAGAGAAAGTAGAATTAAGCAGCCACGTTCTTTGCTATTTAATTAAAGGAATGTACAATTTTATAGATAATAGTCTTGACAGTGAAAGAGAAAGCACAGCTCTGTTCACATGCTCATAGCCAAGAAATTGTAACTGTTTCCTCTAGGGAATATACTGCGGTACTTTGTCCCTTGGTAGTGAGCAGGTAGAATAAGCTCTCTTGCAGAGAGATTCCTCAAATTCATCCAGCAATGGAGGCAGAATACATCCTCTCATTTAGTCTCCACCTCACACTTCTGCTGTGTTCCCAAGTGGGGAGCAGGCGGTGTTTGAACTGAGCTGGGCGGAAGGCGCCCATGTCTGACCAGGCAGAGCCAGACCATACGTACCAACAGATTAAGGCCAGTTTCAGAGGAAGCAGAGGGCCAGAAATGGTGTGACTTCACAGCAGACACAAGCTGAATTGAAGAAATGATCACTGTTGACAACTGATGGGAAAGGAGCAATAGAGGTGGATTAAAGCTTTTGGAGGAAAACAACTGACTTGGTTTGAATGGGTAGAATATCAAGGGTGCAGACATCACATGGAGCTTCAGGTAACTGATAGAAGGAGCATGCTGAGACTTGTGTAGTGTGCTGAGACACAGGAGAGAAATCAAGCACTTGGGTAAGCTGAAGTTTGATTCGGAAGTAGGGGACATGGAATCACGCTCAACTTTCAACATGAAGCTGAACGTTGCTGTTAGATATCCTGGAGGGCATAATTTTGAAAGATCAATAGCAAAGCTTTTCAGGAAATGTAAATTATATGGCACCACTTGCAAATATGTCTAGTTTAATGAAAGCATTATTTGCCATCTTGGAAAACTAGCTTCGTTCAAGTCTTGAACTTAAAACTTGTTCCAAGAAATGGAAAGGGATTTCCAAAGTGATGAGATGGCTGCATCCTGGAGAGGGAAGAGGACATACTGTGCTGACATGTGAAATAAGGGAAGTTACCGGGAAGTGTGTTCCCACATATAGTTATATCCTTATCAGCACCAGAGAGCTCAGCATCAGTGGTTCAGTAAAGATGAATTAGAACAGTCGTGTACCTTAGTCACAAATATTGAACAATAGCTGATGAGATTATGGATGGACAAGGATGGTACATGTAATATCCATGGTTTTTTTCCAAGTTTATTATTACTTCATGGACAGAAAACAGTTCCACTAAATGAGATAAAATGAGATAAAATTGCAGAAGACTGGAGAGAGTTGAGAGGAAGCTCTTCAAAATTTTGCAGGTAGAAATGGAAAACATATGAAAAGATCACAGACTGGGGCAGAAAATCAAGGCAAGGCATTGACTTTAATTAAAAAGATTATAATAATGATGATACACCAGACCACACCAATACATGACACACACACACACAAAAAAAAAAAAAAAAGCATTCAAGGCCTAAAAGGTGATATCAAGTTCATGACTGGATGGTGCATTACATTAAGCTCTGTTTAACAGTAGAATTATCCATGAATAAGAATGACCAGCAATGGTATACTGTTCCCCAGAGAAGAAAAAGGCTGTTTACCTATTTTGGATGATAATTAAAATGCCTAAATTTTCTACAGCCCTAAAATTTAGCTGTCTGGTTATAGAAATAATCAGCAACAATCATAACCATTAAAAGTTTGTAAAAACCCCACAAATTCAGAAGTTTTGCCAAACAAAGAAGTGAATGTGGATTCACTGTCCTACGTATTTAGCACACGTGCACATACAACACACATATTTGCACAGTAACAAGGGAGAACAGACAAATTGAATACACAGAAACTGCAGAAATAGAAACTGCTTGCCAAGACTCGGACACAAATCTTCACAGGAATCTGCTTGTAAGCCAAGTCATATTTGAATAATTGAAATGACATCTAATGGAAATTAAATTTATACAGTCAAGTACATGTGCTTAGTCACTTTTATGACAAAAGTATTAATACAAAGGTACAATATTGAGATTGTCTAGGAAAACATCTTGTCCTAGAAAATGTAAGAGCTTTGTGTTCAAAGGATTTAGAAAATAAACTCCCTTTCTGTGGAGCCCTACCCCTTGGGATTTGGCATTAGAAAGAAAAGAGAATTTCTAAGAAATATCACGTTTTCTTTGCTGGCGTATTTTTTTACTTTGTTCTGAATGGAAACAACTTGAGCTCAAAAGGTAAATTTCATTGACTATAGATTTTACTGAGCATGAGTTTAGCAGAGAAAGCAAAAGAAAGCAAAGGATGTACTAAATATGACTGCATTTTACAACTCCTTTCTTCTTCTTTTGATAAGCACTTACCAGAATTCTATTCAGTGAAAGCTGCCAGTTCTTATTTTTACCATATGTACAGATTGAGAATGTCAGAGGAAATGTGTATGACAAATTAGGGTGAACTCCGTGGCCTGAATGTTAAATGAGAGGGCAAATTATGCAGGATTTGTCTACTATTTCACTGCTCTCATTTGTGATTTCTTTGGGCAGGACACCTTTATAAGACTGTCCTGAAGATATTATCATAATGGAATGCTTTGCATAATGGAAAACACAGTCACCTCAGATCTTCTTTTGCATGACAAACCCTTGATTAGAAAAATAATAGGATGGAAATGGAATTTGTATTTATATAGGCAGGCATCAGAGCCAAGGAGAATGGGAGCTGACCTCAATACACTGGAGAACTGACATAGGCAGATACAAAACCTCTCTCTTTACAGTAAATTTAGCTTAGAAATAGGCTGGGATGCAAGCAGGAGTCATATAAAAATCTTCCTATAGTGAAAAGTGCCTTATTCATGAGAAAAGTATCTGTGATATACAAAAGATATAACACATTTGCAAATGATTCATAGCTCTTTTTGCACTGTAAGACACGTTACACCCCTGTGAAAAGAATCTTTTGACACTGAACAAAATGGTAAACATTTTAAATTCTTTAATACACATCTGATTCAACTTTGGCAACTTACAGTCTTTAGGTCCATTGATGTACAGTTAGAAAACAGGGAATAAATGTATTCGCCTGAATTAAATCAGCATAGCCAACCATTTACATTATTAGGATTATGATTTTCAGAATTGAATACAGTCATGTTCTTGTACTCATCTGATTTTATGCTTGCATCTGCACATGCATTTTTAGGATTGTTGCTGATGTGCACTTGTTGTCAGACACATAAACCCACTGGACTTATTTCATTATTCAGTAAGAATAGCAAAGTTTATTTTGCAAACAGAAACAAAGAAAAAAAAAAACTCTCTAAAGTGTAGAATAGTTTGGAAGACTCTGTACCTTCAGGGAAATAGCAAAATCAAAAGGTAGATCTTACTAACTGTTGCTTTCTTAGTAATCTAAGAACATAATGTGCTCTCACGTGACTGGACTGAATGTATCTTCAGCTTGGAAGACAACAGCATAATTTCATTACTGTCAATGATCTTGAGAGCACAGAAGAGAGTTGTTCTCTGCCAAGCTCATATTCTGCATAGGTCTAGTATTGACTTTGGCTGATAAAGATTCCAACACAGCTGGTTTACAGGAGAAGATACAATAATCTACCTAATACAACCGCTTAAAATGCCTAGGTTAAGATATGCTACCTGTGCTGGGAAGATAATGTTGCGATAGTGGAAGTTACACATGCTGAGAGAGAGTAAGTGCTAATTATAAATGTGCTCATGCTTATTTCTGCGGCTGTCCTAAACCAAAGTGCACTGCCCAGTCTTGATATTTGATATAGACTGGGAAAAGAATTGGTGTATTGCTCTGAGCCACCTCATCTCAGTCTGATAAGGATAAAATGGCAGCCTGTCTTTGGTTTTCTGATAGCCGTTTCCTCCCTGTCTCCCTCACTGTGATCTGTTGAGACGATCTTAGTCTGATCCAAAGGCTCTGAACACCCAGAACTGCTGTGGAAACAAATAAGGATGGGTGTATCCACCATCTCCCAGGATCAAGCTTATCAATTTTAGCTGTAAATACCTATATGATGAGAGTTACACATGTCAGCTTTGAGATAATGTCATGATTTCATTGTGGTCAAAGATCTTGAAAAAGCAAAGCATGGCTGATCTCTGCACAGTGTCTGTTCGTGTTATTATCTTAACAGTAAACTCACAGCTGATTGCAGTTTGGCCCTTATCAGTTTTTCCTTCTAGCAACAGATAAAATAATTTCAGCTTGTTCAGGAACAGACCCATCTTAAGTAAGACGCAGCTTTACAGATAGCTGACAGATAATACTACCCTTGATTTTTCAGCAAAAGTGCCTTTTCAATATAAAAAATGACACAAAAGTAGTCACAACATTTAATACACATACATGAACAACGGCTAATGAAATCCAGGAATTCAGCTTTTCAATGCCTGAAGAAGCAGATTTAATGCCTGGGATTACTACTGCAAATTGCTTCACCTGGCTTCAAGTGAGCTGTAAATAGACTCGTTGATTAGAAGACTAAAACGATAACCCAACTTAATGATCATACATAACATGCCTACCAGGATCCCCTACCTGAGCAGCAGTATAGCTAGTCTCTTTGAGGAATACTTTGCATGGTATTAAAAGACTGAATCTCCCTTCTTCTTTGATAGCAAGAGCATGCCAGTCAGACAAGCCCCTACTAGTGTGCTGAACTTAGAAGCACATTCATCCATGTTCCCAAAGGCTGCTTAATTTACCTCCTCTAAAGTGCTAACAGTAAGCCCTGCATTGACATTGAATACTTAATGTATTTATTTGCTCCCTCACTCTGCTTTCCTTTAATCGATTATTGTCTCAAGGCTGCACTTAATCCGTTATGACAGTAGTTTCATTTGTAAAAAAAAAAGCATCTGTAAAAAAATGTTCTGAAATAAGAATCTGAGATGGTTTAGAGTCTGTTCAGTCCATGCTCAGAGGCGGCTATGAGCATGCCCCTGGATTACTCCCATAAACCAAAACAAAGCCAAACTCTGTAATGACACCACTTGCAAATGCAGCAGTCATCTTTTCTACTCTGCCCACTTCCAGTAAGCTGATCCTGAATGCCTTTTAGCCAGCTCCAATTTTGATGTCTCCTCTCTCTGACCCACAGAAACAAACAGATCCTGTAAGGACGGGCAGGAAGTTGTGTGAGCTGTTACGTGGTTATTGCTACTAGGAAAACCACTTCCTTAGGATTCATGTGTTCAGCAGATCTGTCTGGCTGCGTATCCAAGTCCCAGGCAATGTCATGAGACGAATGGCAAATGGGAAAATAAACCAAAACTAGCACAAATTACACTACAAGCTTCTGTGACACTTAAAATTAAAATCTCATTTCAGTAAGTCCAGCCTAAGGAGAAATATTTTCCCACAACATGCTTTATAACAGGAGTGTCCGTGTTTGGAAGAGGAGTCACTCTTTTCCTGTGCTATACTCTGTTCCTTTTAACATTAACAAAATATCTGTAAAAGCAATCAGTACTGATAGGCTACAGCTAATGTCCTAAGCCCAAACACCTACGTTTTTGGGTGGCTCCAACTTCACAAGCAGTATCTTCATCCAAGGAAAAAGTACTTTGCTTTGAGAACCAGATTGTGGTGTTGAGACTCATCTCTAACAACAGAGCCAGCATACTCCTGTTTTGTGGGACACTTTCTGAGGTTGGTTTGGTTTTGTTTTGATTCATTTTGTTTTTAAGATGCAGCGTGTTTCCGAGTTCAGTCACAGAAGTGTGGCTGAGGAGCGTGGAGGCAGCACTCCTGCCTCTTAACCTTCTCCATGCCTTTCGTTGCATAGTTTAAACAAGTGGCTGCTTTCCCAGATTCAACCACAGAAAACAGGGCTGGAAGGGCTCTCAGGAAATCAGCTGTGCTATCCAGGTTGTATTATATCTAGTTTATGCTCAACAGTTCCTTAATCTCGCTGGTGATGAGGATTCAACACATCTCATCCTCAGCAGGCATTCCACAGCTGATAAATTGATTTTGCCTCTTGTCCATCTTGCTGAAAACCTCAGCTGAGTGATAAAGCCCAAGGAGGGTCACACACCTGTCCCTGAGCTCTTCCAGCTCAGGCTGTCAGTTCCAGTGTTAGCCTTATTGCAAAACCAGCTCAGTGTTACTGCTCTCCCCGCGAGACTGGGGGCACTGAGCAAGTTTGCTCATTCACCAGAGGTCCAGGTCTGGCACTTACCATTCCCCAGGATCTCAGTAACTCCAGGCCCAGACAGAACCAGCCATCTGAGCAGGTTTGCTCTCATTTTAAAGCAGAATAAATTCCATTGTGTGGCACAACTCTGTATTTCAAAGTTCACTTGTGGCTAGAGAGGGATTTTTCAGAAAACAATATACATGCAGGGTTGAGGCAGAGTTACAGGCTGTGGGAAGGATAGTGGTGCCTCTGTTTTGAAAGAAACAAAGGGAGAAAAAAAGCATCAGAGAAGCAGAAAAAATACCTTATCCTAGTGTGACCCTGTGATAACAGAGTCCAGGTGATCAACTATTTGGGCCTTGGTGAAGCAGTAGGCTCACAAACAATGCAAAACTCAACCTATAAATTGAGATAAAAGCCAGGATAAAGATAAGATAGAAATAACAGCTGGATAAAGAGGAAGATCCTTTTGACTGCAGAAGTCATTATTATGACAAAGATATGTGTGAGTATTTCAAAACACAGGGATTGCTTCCATTTTCCCACTTCTATTTATATAGCTTGGGGCTAACTATAGCAAACAATTCTTGCTTTACAATGGATAGAACAAAACAGAGAACCAGGCCTGTGGGATTTAGAAATATTCCTGCCATGAAGACCTACAACACAGGACAACAGGCATGTCAAAGTACATAATCAGAAGTTCAATTATTGCAAAAGTGACAGCTCATTTTTCTCTCAGCAAGTTTGTGTCTTTGCATGATGTCCAGCCTGATCCTCAGTCTATGGTGTGATACGGGTTTGCCTGATCTACAGTGTGACCATATAAAACATACAGTTAAAGACAGTGTGACCACTTTGGCAATTAGAAATATCCAGCACAAACCAAGAGAAAGAATCTGCTCATTAAATATATCCACTGACAGCACTAAAGAGGCACATTGTGCTACAGCCTGGAAAAGCAAGGAAATAGAGTCCATACACAAAGAGAGAAGCTGTTGGAGGAAGGCAACTGAGGAACACACAGAAACCCTCACTGATGTTAAAAATTAAAGTTGATCTAATAGATATTAAGAACAGTTCCAGGTCTCCTTCAAGACCACGGCACTACGTTGCACAGGAGACGGCTCCTGCTTTTCAGACATCTGGATGTGAAGCACAAGGAAGAGATAGTGTTCAAGCCAAGCAGAGTCTTCATCAGGCCTAGGCATGGCTTTGGCACCGAGGGACAGGCATGGTCCAGTCAATTTGCTATGTCATCTTCTGGCCATTTTGCCTGGGCTGTTATTTCATGGGGCAGTAAACAGCGTTCACCATCCCCTGACAGGCCCTCCCCAGCAGCTCAGAGTGTACTTTAGCTGGACACTCTTAGGAGCTAGGAGACTACTTAAGAGGAGATACTGTTATGAGCTTTCTTCACATACCCTTCCTCAAATATTGGCTGCTGGGTATGGGGTTGGGGGACTTGATATGGGGCTGGGGGACTTCTATGCTGAGAATTAAAGCCATTTTGATGAGGCAGGATACAACAATGGCACACACTAAGCCTTGCAAGGTGCTCCCCAGACCCACAGCACAGACATGTGCTTGGTCTCTCAGGTGCCCCATGCAGCGGCACCTGAGTTCTCAGGGGCATTTATGGGAGCAGAGCTGCCCTGCTGCAGGTCGCCACATGGCAAAATTACCCCCCAGAAGGAAGCTTCCACTTCACTTTCAGGGGAACCTACAGTCACAGAGGAACATCTAACAACAGATGATGACAAACGGAGGGCCCGCGTGTGGTGGTTCAGAAAAAGAGTTGGCCTCAGGAGTGAGGCAGAAAGCTGCCTCATTTGTCAGATGAGGCGTGGAGGCAGCAGAGCTGGAAACACCTCCTATGGCTTCCTGAAGCTGCAGCTGTTGGAAGAGGCCAGGGGCCAAATCACTTGCCTCTCTTCTGCTTTGAGATGTGAGGTCTATATCAAGTTGGAAAAGGAGACAGACCCCCCTCCAGCTGAGTTCACACTTTCAGCGGGAGCGTTAATAAGAAGGCAGGCTGGCAGGAGAGAAGAGGAAGGGGAGCCACAGGGCAGCCCAGATTTACAGATAAAAAATCCCTCAGCAAGATGTGACATCTCAGTGGGGGTGGAGAGTGCTGGGGTGCAAGCAAATAGTACAGTTTCATTGCTTCATGGCTGAAAATGCCCCCAAGGTCTGTAACCACAAGCCCTAAATTTTGAAGATGAAGATTGCCTCTGGCCCATCCCTACTTCCAGTATGCTGAAGAGCAGTGCACACCAGCTAAGGAGTCCAGTAATGGATATTGATAGTTGCACCTCGATCACAGGATAGCTTGCCTGTGACAGATGAGGGAAGTCAATGCTGATACTGTTTTCAGCCAGGAGCTGCCCAGAAATCAAATCTGCCAAAAAGATGTTTACGCTCTCCCAGTGAAAACAAAGCAAAATGGCTGCAGCTTTCAGCAGCGCTGCCGAGAGATCAATTCTTACCTTTTCTACACATTATAGAGTGAATGAAATGTTTGCCAGGATAGAATATATATATAGGCAAGAGTTGTTTGATGAGGATTTTGGAAGGGGAGGACTGAAGCCATATTTCTCTAGCACCTCAGGTGTTTGTCACAGAAACCAGTTTGCTGGAAAAGTTGATGCAACCACAAAGCTGGCATGTCCGCCCTTCCCTGCGGAGGAGGCTACAGCTCAGCAGCTGAGCAGATGCTCCCAAAGCAGAATACAAGGAGGGTGAAATAGCAGCAGAGCTCAAGCTAGAGCTGAGCACAGAGTGTGTAAGAAATCACTTAGTCACAGAAAAAAGCAAACACTTGTAATGTCAAGTCAAATTCAGTCAACAGTTTCACCTGAAATAAAATGTGGAAGGATTATTTTGGTGTTTTGGCAATAGATTTTGCTTTGACTTTTCAGGCAAGACTTTGAATTGGCTTAAAAACAGTTTTTGAAACAACAGAAAATGGGATAGGAGCATCCTTATTCCATACCAACTGAATTTTGTGAGATTGGAGGCAAATATCCCCTCCTTTTTCTACCTGATTTAAAGCTAGGCCTTAAAATCATGAGCCTCCTACCTCTTTTACAGTGATACCGATTCTGGGTGGGACAACTTCAGCTTTTTCCCTTTGAAGATGCTTGAAAGCAGAGACTGGAAAATTCAGATGAGTGTCCTAGACACCAGCCCATAGCATAAGGCTCACCTGTTTTCTCCACCTATATGAGGTTGGACATGCCAGCATTCAAGAGAGAAGCTCCTCTGTATTCTCTATGGCTGTCACAGTGAATTTTCTTCACTCCAAGTACCAACGCCTTCAAGTGGTGAGGAGCTCCACATTTCTCAGAAAACACGGAGCAGGGCTGAGCTGGTGGCAGAGCAAGGACACGAGGCAGTGCTCACCAGCAAAGCTTCGACTGTTTTACTTGTCCCACCCCGCAGCACACAAATTGCCCAGCAGCAACCCCGAATCCATCAGGACTACTTTCTCAGGCAACGTCCACTGTAGGAGTTTCGTTTGATCTGCCTGTGAGGCATGACTTGGGCAGCCAGCCCTACAGCCTGGCATTTAAAACATCTTCCTGAGAGGAAAACCTGTGAATAACTGAGCAGTTGGAGGCTCCCACCTAAAGAGTGAAAATTTGCACCACTGGGTGTAAAAGGGCATCTCCCCTCCTCAGTTTTGTGAATATTGCTCCAAGCACCTTGCATGAGTTTATTTTCACTTTGCTTTCAAGCCCTTTAGAAATGTCCCAAATTAGCATGAAATATTTTATTAAACCTGAAAAAAAAAAAAAAACCTTCTCCATTTGCCATACACTCTGAAAAAAATCTAATTTAATGTCAAACCAAAAATACTTTTTCCTTTTTTAAAAAGTATTGCCAGCACAGCTTTCCTCCAAATAGAATCAGTCATTCATGCAGAATGTTAGAAGTATTGCTCGTCCTTTGCTGAGAACACGAACCTGGTTGCTCAGCTTTCTAGTTCCAAAAGACTAAGTGGCCTGTATTAGGTTTGGCTGGGATGGAGTTAATTTTCCCCACAGCAGCCCTCCCAGGGCTGTGCTTTGTACTGGTAGCTAGAAGGGTGTTGATAACAGGCCAGTGTTTTGGCTGCTGCTGAGCAGGCTTGTCTCTCCAACATTCCCCCCTCCCTAGTATGCTGGGGGTGGGCAAGATCTTGGGAGGGGACACAGCCAGTATAGCTGACCCTAATTCCCAGGAAGTGGCTGGTCATCACCTGCTGATGGGAAGTAAAGAATAAATCTTTTGTTTTTCTTCACTTCTGTGTGTGGTCTTTGCTTTTGCTTTATTAAACTGCCTTTGTCTTGACCCAAGAGTTTTTTCCATCTTATTTTCTCCCCTCCCTGTCTCGCTGAGAAGGGGAGTGATAGAGAGAGGCTTGGTGGGCACCTAGCATCCAGCCAAGGTCAACTCACCACAGTTCTTTTTGGCACTCAACATGGGACACGAGACAATGGCAGTGTTGTATTGTGCTATAGCTGTAGCAGTGATTAAGCGGCAAGCTCCTGTGCGGGTCACGGAATTTGTTGGCTGCACTGGCTCCCACTCGGAGGACTGAGCTCTGGCGTTCTGTGTGGCAGGCAAGGATACTCACCACTGTATAGACTTACACCACCCTTACACACTTACTCTGCCCTACAGTAGTTTGATTTCTCTGTGCTCTTTACAAAGTTATCAAAGAAACCCCCTTTGCAGTAATTGAAATTAAGATTTCAATTTCACCTTCCCTGCCCAAGGGCCAAATTCTGATCCCCTGAATTAAGCTCCCATTTCAGCAGCAGCAGCATTGGCCCAAAACAATGAGTTTTATCTCTCTTAAAAGTGGCACGTGGTTTGGAGATGGAGGGAGACAGCACGTAAGGCCGTGCATCATCTTTACACCCAGCGGGAGAACGTAGCAAACCGAGCAGACCAGGAGGCACACAGCAGACCCGCTTGCTGTTTTCCTTACACCAGGTGAAACAAGTCTTCCCCATTTGTCACACAGTGTTTAGCCCACTGGTGTTTTAAGCTTTCCCTGAAGGTTTGGAAGTGATGAGTTGTGGGATTTTTAAGATCCTGCATCCCAGACAACTAGAGCTGAGCTCAGGCATGGATGTTTTTGTAAAAGCATTCTCACGGATGAACATCACAACGAGGCTGCCACTGCAAAGGTTTCTTAGTAGGGGCAGAAAGTAACTCTGGAGCATCTGAACAAACCTTCTTTTTCAATATAAAAATACAGGAAAATATGTGTGCATAATCGTCTCATTCCCCAGAGTGTTATGCACATAATCAAAGGAGAATCGCTATGGACTCTGTGGCTGGGAGGAATACAGAGCTCCTCCTTTATGAATGAAGCACATACGACTGAGCAAGAATCCATTACCACGAAGAAAAGGAGCAGTCTGCTTTTAAAGAGGAAATAAATGGATGGTATCTTCTCTGTAGCAAAATGAGGGTACCCAGATCTTCCTTTTTTCACTGTCAATTGTTCAACATCATACTTAAAAACAGTATTAGACTAAAAAGCACCTAATTTCACTTCAGCTGATTTAAAATGCATCTTGTGCACCTGAACTATTGTCTAATCCTTTTGTTTGATATGTTCTGCATTAGTCAGCCACTTTTGATTCATGTGCTAACAATCCCCCTTAAGGCAGGTAATTCACAGACAACGCTCATGATGTGCAAAGTGGTACTCCAGTTCCCACAGACAAAAGTCAGTAAACTTTAAATCCCAAAGCCCCTAAACTTATTTTGCATAAATTGCCCTCACGGGAGGGGAGGTGAGATCTGTTTATGTGCATCTCCTCTATCAACCTAGAATTCAAATCAATTTTTTAAAACAGTGGGAATGCTGATTAGAGACAAATGACAGCAGAAAGCAAAGGCTGCAGCCAATTCTGAGTCCAAAGAAAATAAAACATTACCTCATTTTAGCCTCTATCCAGTCAGCTATGGCCTACTTCAATGTCTTTTCATTTAAAGCCTTCTTAGAGAAACAATTAACAGTAGTAAATATTTTTATTAAATAATGTCCTTCTGCAGGTGGCTTGTGCACTTAGTACTTTTCCTTGTGTACCTAGACTACAATAGATAGCATTTGCTGCTGTAATGAGAATAGGTTTTAAGCTCAATAACAGTTGTTTTTTCCAAGACTGCAAATGGGACCTTTATGCTGTTAGAAATTAAGATTTCAATCTTTCCATTATGGTGCATTTTCCGTCCTTAGAAGATCTTGAGATAGCTTGCTGTTCCAAATTATGTAATAGTGGGTATGGGAAAGAGGTTGGCTTTGGTTTTTTTGAACTGTGTTGCTTAGACAATCACATTTCTTCTACTCAGAAATACATGTAACTGTATCACAGTAGAAAAAAAACCCACACTGGTCATCACATAAAGGTAAAAAAGAGGACTGTGAAGAAATGGTACCAATAACATCTGCAAGTATGTTAAAACAGAACAGAATCAAAATTTTTCCACCGGTAAACCCAGTACCCCTTTCAGCCTTTTATACAATTAACAAATTATAAGGCTATCAAGGTTGACTTCCTGCTTGCATAAGCCATCGACATTCACAAAGTGAAATCTAGCCTCAAGCTCAAATTTCTTCACTTTAAACAACTGAAGTGTCTAAGCAAATCATCCCAGATAAAGTGCTAATACTCCTGTTGCTGAAATCGATGCAAACCCATACTCGTTTACTTCAGAATTGCCAGGATTCCAATCGATTTCAAACTGTTTTTAAACCTGACCTCTCCTGCATTAGTGGTAAGTTGATCTATTAAGTAACTATTTTCTTTAGAAAGAATAAGTATTAGCTGTAGTGTAAGGGGCCATTGTGTCCTCCAGCAGGTGAGGCTTATTAGCCCCTTGTGGTAGGTTTCGTCGCTAATGATGATCGGTTATTCCTTCTTTCATGTGGCAATGCTTTCTTGAAACGCTTCGTTCCAAACTAAAAGAAAAACCACGAACATGTTCATGGAGTTGAAATACGCTGACAAAACTGTGAAATACTGAAATACCTAGGGATAGCATTTCAGCCAGTTTCATGACATAAGCTTGTGGTGTCTTGAAACCAGAAGAGTTTCTGGCACCTGTTGCCCCATAACTGCACACACTGGAGGGTTGTATTGACTCCCATCTTTATATAGCCAGGGATATAGGAGTCCCTCAGGTCTCCAGCCCCACAGTCATTCAAAGGGAAATACGTCCCTGAGTTAAGAAACCTGAGCTCCTGGCAAGCCACAGGTGAAGGCAGTTAATTGAAAGATAAGGTTTTCTCTCCTGATAAATCAGTATTTTTCAAAGCTGCTGAATAACCTTGCTTTGTTGGGAAAAACTTCTGACCAGCTCTAATTAAACAGTCACAAATTAAATTAAGCAATTTAATTGAAAGAGGGTGTGGGGAGGTCTGGGAGATGTGAGTAAGTACTGAGGGACAGCTCCAAAGGAAAAAGTGCGTGTGCTACTACAGCATTGATTTCTGTTGGGACAATGCAGTACTAGGAAGCATGTCAGAAAAATAACCAGTATGGATTTCTTCATTTTTTCCCTGCATCCCATCCTGCAGCTAGGAGCATTGCAGGCTGATCCTTCATCTGTTAATCACCTGTTTAGGTGACTACTACAAGGGAACAAAGGAGATTGTATGTGGTGAAAATAAACCAGGTAGAGACTGAGGATCACAGGAGAAGAGAGATTAAACAACACCTTTTCTTTCTCTCTTTGTAGTAAATGTCCAAGTTAAAAAAACTCCAAAACCCACCTAAGGCCATTTCTCTAACCTGGGCTCCAGAGAGATCTTTAAAAGAACTTGGTTGCAGTTTTCTTCTTCTCTGTATGGAAGAAATTAATAAAAGATCAGGGTCTGGGGCAAGTATGACTTTGTGTTTTACAGATGGCACAAAGTCCAATTCCATCTTCAGGTGTTCACACACCAGCACAAACCCCTGTTACTGGTTCATGGATGTATCTGATGGCAGATTAGGGATCTAAGGCAATATAGTAACTAGGACCAAAGGTGTTGCATGTGAACCGGTGGGTCGTAGCAAAGTGCCTTCAAATGAATTGAGCTGATGGAAACCCGGGCAGGTAACAGTACTTGGATGTATGTGAAAGGAGGAGGGGTTGGGGAGCTCATAGGCATCAGACTGGCGTGCAGGTGTTGACGGCCAGGCTGTACTCGTAGTTTGGGTCACCTCAAAGACGTACCTTGGGGAAGAGGAGGATGCGGGGGGAGCGAGGGGCCGGGCAACTGACACCCAGCATCCCCTCTGCCCAACAATGCCGCGCCCTCTGCAGCCAGTTCAGAGCCACGGCTGAGGGAAAGGGAACCCCCATTCACAGTGGGATTCTGTAAAACATTCCAAAAAATCCAGTGAAAGGCTTGAATCCTGGAATTTTACAGCAACACGGTTCCTCCACCGTGCCAAGGCCGGCGACAGGCGGCACCCTGAGTAACTCTGGGTTGAAAGCTCCTCCTCCCGCTCCGCACGAGGGCTCCGGGGCGGTTTTCCCTCACGCTGGCGCCAGAGTTGCCCCTTTCACAGCGAGGAC
>NW_008606013.1:0-10539 GCF_000691845.1 Merops nubicus
TATTAATAATAAGACTATTATTAGAAGATTATTAGAAACAGTCATTACTGAACTGTTCTTCACTGTCTGTAGATGGCTGAGGAAGACCAGAGCACAGATCTCTCTTCTTTTCATCAAGATGTTGCTAGTCTTTCCTCTGTGACTCTTCCTGTCTTCTGCTCAGCATGATTTTAGATCTGTAATGCCAAGATTATAGAGGCTGCACCAAAAATCTGATAAAATCCCATAAAAGGTTCGAATTTCAGGTTGAAACCTCTAAGATTAGAGCTGTCTGTGCTTACTTGCTGTACAGTGCTATCAAGAAGTATTCACCAGGAACAGATATCAACACTCAACTGAAGATTAAAAGCTCCTGTCATAGAAGACTGCTCTGGATCACTGCAGCTATTTTCTGGTCATCAAACACCCATCACAGAAGAGATAAAGTCATTTACAAGGTAAGTACAATTAAGGGACACTTCTGCCATAGGGATACAACTTTTCTGGCTTCTGTCCTGATGTGAGAAGGTTATGTAGTTCGTGTGACATTCATACGCTGCTGAAATTTGTCTGAAGGATATTACATGAGGCTGTAATTGAGAGGTGGACTTTTATTAAATTATTGTTGCTGTGTTCTCATTCATTCCCTCCCAATGCTACCAGATGTGGGGCTGTTGGGCTGATTTTTAACATTTCAGAACATGTTTGTCTCCAGTGAGACACTCCTCCATGCATCTCATGGAGTATGTACCCAGAACAGGTAATCTGAGGTGTGTGCTGGGGTCCCTTGCAAACAAAACACACAACAACAAAGCCATGTGCAAGAGCAGAGTAGGGCAGAATCCACTTCACAGGCAGCATGAGTGAGGCATAAAGTCACTGGTCACACAAGTCTATGCAAATGTATGGAGCAAACCTAATTTGGTTAATAGCCAACTGTATATTTTAACCACTGCGCAGCCCTTCTCTCCCATCAGAGGGTACAGATATCACCTCTGCAAAGCTAGAGTATGACTAAAAAGAGACCAGCTGAGCTTCCCTTCTGTTTCCTTGAGATGTGTGATGCTGTGAAAATACTACAGGCAATGTAAGCTGGTGCAGGGAGAGAGCTAACAGAGCCATGAATTAAAACATGGCATTCATTTTAGCTCTTGAGCTAGAAGCCGTCACATAAAGAGGAAGCCCACGATGATAAATGGACTCCCTCTGTGTAAATTACTGTGGCAAAGGGAGACAATAATAAAATGTGGTAGCACTTTGGGATACCATGGTCAAAATGGGACAATGTCTGGTCAGGTACCGTACCAGACATGTGAAACATAGTCTCATTTTCAGGTCATCTCCAATCTGTGCCGCATATCTTCTACAGGGTGTTATTAGTTCATGATAATCACACTCTCTGCAGTTCCTTTACTGCTATTATAAAAATGCTTTTATGTTGGGTAGATGTGTTATTTATTACGTGCTAGGAGGAAATGAAGTTGGTAGTTCTGAATGTTGAACAGCAGTTGGAGCTGAGCTGCACAGTTCCAGGTCCCAAAAACTCTGTCTCCAGTTTCATAATAATAATAGTGATTTATCCTCTGTGCTATTAAACTGTTTGAATGACTCCATGCAGATCCTGGGGCCAGCATTTTATTTTTGTCGTCTGACTGAAGCAGTAATAGCAAGGATGAACGTTTCTTTTTTTCCTTACTCCTTTCTTTTCTTCCTTTCCTCCTTTCTTCATTTTTTCTCCTTTCCTTTCCTTTCCTTTCCTTTCCTTTCCTTTCCTTTCCTTTCCTTTCCTTTCCTTTCCTTTCCTTTCCTTTCCTTTCCTTTCCTTTCCTTTCCTTTCCTTTCCTTTCCTTTCCTTTCCTTTCCTTTCCTTTCCTTTCCCTTTCCCTTTCCTTTCCTTTTTCCTTTCCTTTCTTTTCCTCTTATCCTTGCTTCCTGAGTTCCTCAGTGTTTTCCTGAGTTCATTGCTTCCTTCCTTCTGAGTTCCTTCCTTCCTCCTATATCCCTGTGCTGGGGACCTTTCTGATATTATTATTACGCATTAATTAAAAATGTATTTGAAAATAATTTATTTTAAAAACACTGGTTTAATATTAATAAAATAATCTGTAAATGGTGTTGATTTAATTCACATTTCTGGCAGTATGCTGATGCAGTTCCACTGGAATGGGACTTCCCCCTGAATGGCAAAGTGTTTGTTCAGACCAGGTTTTTTTGAGCACCTATGGTCCCACATGGTTTTTGACTATTGTATATCTTTGATGACATCAATGGATTAAAACACAAAATGAGAACTAGAAGACAAGACTGCAGTCTTTTACTTACCAGTGAAATATCCTGACTTTAAATTCCAGATTGTAACTGAAAAAGAAAACTAAGTTCTCTAAATACTACTAATAACTCTTGCAGGTTCCCCTCATACTGAGTGTTCTCCAGTATTTAATTTTAAAGTGTCCAGAGATAATATAGAAGGATATTGAGAAAATATAAATAGGTAGGCTAATAAATAGTTAATTCTTTGCTCCAGAGTCTGTCTGATTACTGCTAGCTATGGTAGTAACTCTAGTTGGGTGGCATTTTCTGCATCAGTGTTTTTTACTTTCTACTTTCTTTTTTCTCCCCAGAAAAAGGTGACACTGAGGAATATTATAAATGCCTGGTGATTTTACAAGTGGGTTTGTTTTTTTTTTTCTTTTAAACTGAAAATAAAAAGCAGTTAAGCAAACCTGGACAGGCCATTCTGTATGTTTTTTCCACAAGTCAAAATAATGTTTATTTTCTACTTTTACACATTTTAAAATCTTATAAGATAAAAAAAAGAAAAAGTAAAACAAACAAACAAACAAACAAAAAAACCACCAAAGTCCTTTGATTTCATCACAAGGTTGTTTTGTTTTGTTTTTCTCTTCTCTTTATTAATGATGTAAAAAGACTGTGCTCAATTTTGAGTATCAATCAATCCCATGTACCTGGGGTGGACTACAGTTCATCCTAACTTCAGAAGCAGGGTTCAGTGCAGAGCTTACAAGTCTAAACCCATTTGTATCTGTCTAAAGAAACATGTTCTCATTTCGGTTAGTAGAGGTCTGGGGTTTCATTTGGTTTCCCAGACTCTGTGAGAAGGATCTAACAGTGATGTCTGGAGTTGTAAGTGGGACGGTTTCCCTTTTTGTAAAGATTGTTTTCTCCACAGCAGAGGAATACAGATTACTTCATTCTTTCAATGTATATGCCACCAACCGTGCAATCAAATTCCTTAAATTATGATAAAATTGCTCATTTCCTGAAGTGAACACAACAAACTAACAGACACAGTAATTTTTAGTAGATTTGGATTCAGTTCAATTTTCCAGATGTTCGCCTGTAATCAGCTTAGGAACTCAAATCTCAGAACGGTGCTATTCACACAACAGCTGTTGAAAATTTTTCTTTTGAATCACACCAATCGAGGAGTGGATTTGTTTACAGGCAGCCTCAGTGTTACATGAGGAAGTGAATGATTACATTAAAAAAAAAAAAATCTCAAAAATTTCCTTCTGACCGTTACACAATTTTGCTTTTATTATATTATACCTCCATTTTTTTTTTTTTTCTCATGAATTAGTAAATTTAGTTTCCTTTACCAGTCAGTTAATTTCACTATGGAATTTAATTTAAAAAAGCATTTTTTTTTTAAGTAGCTTCTTAATAGGAATGTATTGGAAGGAAACAGCAGAGTACTTATCTAAGCTGTATTTGGAGTCCATTGTCATAAACATTTGCATAAGCTGTTCTTCAAAGAGTATAATTAACAGACTTATTTAGTCCAGCAAAAATTAGTACAACCTTTAGTGTGACCCTGTACAACTCACACCTTAAGTTATCACCCTGTACAGAACACAATATCCTTTTTCAGACTTCCAGAAAGAGAATAATCCAGCTCTTCTCTTTATTCCAGTGGTTAGCTATTCTGTGTCCAATCTTGTATTTAACTTCTGATGCATTATACATAAAGTTTTACTCTCATACTTAGATTTGTTTGACTGAGGTGACCATATAAACACCTCTAGCTCATCCACTTCATTTAGCTGGAGAGCAGGTGTGTATTTACTATTATGCACACAAGTTATGTCTAACTTCTGCTGCCTAAAAGTGGTTCTTCTGAGCTCCACCTATACTCAATGGAGACTAAAAGAGAGTGTTTTTTTCTGAAATTTAAATATATGCCACAGTTCCTTTGGATTCAGCTGCATTTGTCCCCTGTCCATAGGAATCTAAAATCTCAGGTTCAACTATCTTCAGCCAGTTATATATGGATCAGGTTAATTCTCACTTGGGTTTGTATGACTCAGGCTTGCATCTTTTAATTCTTCAGTTTCTGCTCCAGCTGGAGAAGAAACCCTCCAGGTTTCCATACCCAGGCTCTTGTAAACAGGGAGAGGTAGATGCCTGAAAGTAGACTG
Source organism: Merops nubicus (assembly GCF_000691845.1). Taxonomy (NCBI): domain Eukaryota; kingdom Metazoa; phylum Chordata; class Aves; order Coraciiformes; family Meropidae; genus Merops; species Merops nubicus. Next base: position 4,419 of record NW_008606013.1, read on the forward strand.
CAGGAAAGCTACAGAGCTAAGCAAACATCCAGCATGGAAATATGGAGAAGACTGTAGCTAATGGATTGTCATGTTTGGTACCAACCTCTGATTTAAGGGCATTTCCTTACTGAAGATATAAAGCTAAAAGTCTAAGTAAATGTCTAACTAAATGATTGTAAGCTTTTTGTTGCAAGACAGAAGCATGCTAACTTTTGTGACATACAAGGAAATTGTCACGTAGTCCCTGTTAAAGGACTAATCCAAGCAATTAGCCATGTAAATTCACTACAGCTTAAGTGTAAAATATTTATACTAGGCAATGAAGATTTTTTTGATGTCAAGTGTTCTTATGAGACATTAATGAATTTAGGGTACATTTTTCAAGTTGCCTGCAACATTGGTGCTTGACAACATTGTGTGTCTGGTGATATTATAACGTAATATCATACTAATTGACAGACAAAAGTAAAATAAGTAGAATGTGAAGTGCAGAACCAGGATATTTCTTGAAAGAGGTATTTACAGAGAAAAAAGCTAAACCTACGTGAGTCCTACAGTATCTTTAACTCTTCTTGCCACTAAGCTGAAAGTGTATAGAATATGACCATAAATTATTAAAATCACTACTCTTTATATTATTAAAAGATTGTGTGATGTATTAACAAGGTTAAATTTGTATCATATAGGTTTTGCTGTGTCAGTGTTGAGTATTTCCTCTAGTATCTTTCCAAATTTTCATGTGGCTCTTTGAAAGGGTGAATCTCATTCAAGCAGGTATTGAACTGGCTCATCCCACATACTTGAACAAGACCACTCTTTTCTCACATCTCAATGCAGTGAGCACAGTGTTCTAAAGTATATAAAAATAATAATGATTTTTCTTAAAGACTAATATGGCTTTAATTGTTTTTTTCAGTTTATTTTTCCTGTTCCCCAAGATGTGTTATGAAAGGTCTTACCTGGTGTTCATTTCTTTCTGCTATGTGGAACCACCTAAAATTTTCTAGACTCTGCATTTGTTCTGCTCTTCACACCTGCAGTTCATTTAGACAGCATTGTTTTGTTTTACAATATCAGAGCCACAGAAATCCAGTAATGGTAAAACACCTCATGTTTCTTGAATAAATTTTGCTCCTGAGTAATCCTCCCATACAAGAGGATGGCATACACACAAATGTGCACAAATTCATGTTAAACTGAGAAAACTTGACAGAACAAATCTGTAGCAAGCAGTAACATTCCCCCAATGACCTTACAAAGGGATTTGGGCTAGAGATTAAATAAATCCTAATTAAATAAACCTGATAAACTGTCTTGTGAAAAAGTTTTCACCATTGAGGATTTCTGTTACAGTTGCCATTGGTTTAATTTTTAACATATGCATTTGCATAGAAATAACAGGAGCCTGCTTTAAAAAACACTGGAGTAATTAAATGAGACTATTTTAATGAATGTTATCATATGCACTATGGTTGGTAGGTATTGAAGTTCTATCTTCCTTTAATAACTTGATGAGATAAAGGAATGTTAACCTGAATATAACATATTCAGTTATTCAGCAGGCAGCAACTGGAGCAATCAAAACTCACCCAACAGATAAACAAAACTGTGTGGCTTGTGTAATACACATGTAGAACTCACACCACACTCCCTTCATTCAAGAAAAGTTGTCTGAAGACATCAGTGCTTAGTTTCATTCAGATGTGATAAAGATGACACACGTATCTATTTGTGGTTACTGGCAGAGGCTCGTTACAGCTGCTGGGATGTGCCTGTGCCTCACAAGAAGAGAGATTTCTGTCTTCTGCTCTTTTTCCTTCTTTTCCCTTTCTTCTCTTATCCTCTTTTTTCTTCTGCTCCTCTAAATCTCTTCATTTCCATCATCAGGTCTCCTCACTTTTTCTTATGCTCAAAATTAATCAGTTTTCCCAGTCCCCACCTGTGTATATTCTGCTGGCCTAAAATTCTCCTAACGAATGTCCCCACATTTTCTTTCTTTCCATGAATCCTCCTGACCCTGTTCTTCCCACTCCATGTCCTGGCATGACTCACAGTCCCATTTCCTGTCTTCTTATATATTTCTATATATATGATTTTTTTTTTCCCCTGCAGAATGGACATTCCAACATAAGCAAACTGTATTAATTTTATAACTGAGATGTTGACTAGGTACTGAATATAGCTAAGTACTGAAGGCTGCAATTACAGTCAGAATCTTTCCTTCCTCCTATTATACGTGGGGAATGAACAGAGCTAAACAAACACTTTTTGACTAAAGAAAACTGTATTCAAAACACTGATTTATTAAGCATCAGATTGTTTTGTTTGAAAGAACTGACAAGTCTGCTGAAGGGTAACATACCCTGAAATACAATTTTTTTCAACATGAGAAGAATCTGTGGCAATGCACTCTGAGCCTGAAGGACCTTCACCCCCAAGTTTCCAATCATGAGGCTGAATCATCAAATAGGCAAACTCACTGAAATCACAAGTCATGGACAGTCCCCGACAACACACTTCAACATCTCAACATCTAAAACTCAATTTGAATCAGTCTCAAAATCCACATAGTCAAAATGTGCCTCAGAATGGAAATTTTGCCAGCTCTGGTATTCCCTCATTTAAGATTACTTGTATTACATGCACAAAATGGTTATTTTGTCCATATGGTCGATGTGTGCAGTTACCATCAACAACAGCTACTGAGTGGTTAGTGGGTGTAATTTAAGGGCTGAATTTAAAAATCTCTGACATGAATGAAAAACAAACTCTGATAGATGTCAGCAGGTTTGGGCTTTTGGTGGGTTTTTTTTTTGGATCAAGTTAATATCCTGTTCATTCACTACAAAAAGGTGGCAAAATTTTCAGGATTCCTCAGTGTATAAGTTCACTTGAAAATCAGACAGAGTGGAGGGTATTTAATGAGCAGCTGGGAATGGGAAATTTTAGTCTAATGTTATAGGCTCCTTCTCTCCCTTGAATAACCATTGAATAATTCAACGTCTCAGTTTCCCCCTGTGAAATGGGGATAGTAGCACTTTGCTTCCTAAGGTAGGGAGAATGGCAGTTCAGAGAATAAATTGTGGTTTTAATATGCTAATGAGGGTCAGGCAGGTATTTTGGGTAGGCTAAAACCCTGTCCTCAGCTATGAGGTCTAATCTGGCATCCCTAAATTGTACCAGATTTTTTCAGGATTTTTTTTTCCTATCTGCTTGTTTGAATACAACTTTGGACAAAATGATTACCAGAAATACCTTAGACAACCAACGATCCTCAAAGTTAGTGGTAAAAAAAAAAGAAATAAATCATCCTGATGTTCCAGAAAAGCCTATTTCTTTGATAGGATTGTTTTTCATGAGAAATCAGAGCAGAGGGGAGACTTGTAATATATTTCTCAGTATTAATAACTGCTTCTTCTGCTTACACATAACAAAAGAGATTTTAATCACTGTGGTAATCTCTCTTTTTGAAATGAACATCTCATATTAATCTTTGGACAAAACTGAAGCAAATGAAGGTAAAATCCAGAATATAAAAGTGCCATCAGAATTCTTATCAAAAACAATAAGAATCCTTATTGAAACCATCAGATCGAAGTTTCCGGTTCTTTACTTCTTTTTACAGGAGCTCCTTATTTTACATCTTCAATAGTATTTTCCTAAATAAAACTATGTCGTGCAAAGTGCCATTATGATTTCCAGCATTCATTTCCAGAGGGGCTCCTGCTAGTCCGTGGCTATAACTATGATGAAAAGGGGCTGCAGACAGCCTGTTGCAATAATGCCACCTCCTCATCTATCAACCCAGCAGATTATAGGAGTAACATCTCCTTAGAATAGAAACTCAGAGATATAATAATCAATGAGATCTGGCATGCTGAGTGCCCACAAGAATCCATCCCTATAAAGGATGCCTAGTTGTTATTGCTGTAAAAAATCTTTGGAATTGTAGGGCTGAGACCTCTCAGCAGGGCTGAGACCAGGAAGAAAGACATTAAGGACTGACTGATTATTTTGGTGAAGGTCTGGTTTTGGAGTAAAATATGCCATTATAGGGTATGTTTTGGAATTTCCTGCTGGTTTTATGTTGTGATTTAATAATGAAAGATTATTAGGGCCCAAATCTGGGCCAGAAGCAACCATAACCTTTCCACACTGCTTTTTCCTCTCTTGATACAAGCCAATTATTGGCAGTATCTGTGTGTGAGATGGATCAGGAAACTGAACTTTCTTCTTCTGGTTCTTAGGGCTAATTTCTTGCAATTGTGTTATTGTTGTTTGTAGCTTTGAGGTTTTTTAACCCAGACCAGTTTCTTCCTGCAATGTGAGTGTAAGAACAAGCAGTCAGAGGCAGAAAAGAGCAGCTGTAACTCCTTAGTCTGATATTCCCTCCAGACGCCTCTGATCAAAACCCTACAGAATGTAGAATTTGGTCTGTTTTTAATCAGCCTAAGATCCAGCTTGTTCTCTCTAGGCTTATGTCACTCTTCAGTGACTCTGGAAAAGGCCAAGGACAAGTAGAATCTTAATTTAGCAAGGGCTGTTGGGGTTCCTAATGAGGTGAGATGAGACATATCTGATCCTTAGTCACTGATGTTAGAGATATCAAAACTTCTTCAGCTACCCTAATTCTGGAACCAGGGTCATGAGGGTAGGACAGAGCTAGATTAATCAGCAGTATAATAAAGATAACAGCATTCAGACAATGGAAGGTTATAGGCTTTTCAACTGACTACATTGTTTCCATAGAGAAGTCAGTTAAAAGTACAGTAAGTAACTTAAAATTAGTAACTTAGGATAAGTCTGAGCTCGGATCTCTGCCCACCTGTGGTATGCTTGTTGTTATAGGTATGCCTTACATTTTGTCCTGATGTTCCTGATGACCTATAGCTCATTCACTGACCCACATAGCCTTTCATAAGGAGCAAAATATTAGAAGGCATTGAAGTCCCAGCTTTGCAGTCTAATATTAGATAAGAATATTTAAAATGCCTAGGACAGCCTTTTGTCCATAGTCTGAGGCCAGGTTTTGAAATCTTTGCAAACTCTCTCTCCAGGGAAGCTGTGTAGAGAGAGCCATCCTTTCAGCTCACCCCTGAATGCACTTTGAACAAGCAGCTGCTTTTACTGTAAGCATGTTATTAATGGTTTCTTTTCAAAAGCAGAGAGATAGTATCCTGGAAAACGTTCTATTGATTTTTTTTTCCCTTTCCCTGTCCCTGTTTCAATCACACTCGTTTGAATGGCTTTCACTTTTAGCAACAACAAGAGATTCTTCGAAGAAAAGTGGTGTCTAGGTGCAGCCTTAAATAAAATCATTGCTCAATTTAAGCTCTGAAAAATACTATTGATATTTTAATAGAAGATTGGAGAACCAATTGCTGGTTCAATAATAGCTACAAGGAGTTCATACATAGGAATCATGCACAAGGATCATTTTATTTTTCTTACTGTAAGTGTTAACAGAAAACAGCAGCCTAAATCTTGACTTACTTGATTATTACATGTCAAGGATCTCAGGAACATGGAAATATTTCATTCTAATTTTCTGCAGTGGAAATGTGCACTGAGATACCTGTGCACAGAGTTCAAAATATAGAACTGCAAACTGTTCCATCATATGTTGCTATATAATAATATTCATGCAGAAGAATCTGCAGGTAAGAAATTGTGCACACCTGGAAATATGATTTCTCTTCTGCTGTTGGTTACTGTTGCTACCAATTACTTATATCACATAGAGCAAACAGTAGGTTTTCTAAACATTTTTGCTTGTGATTAAAAAAAAAAAAAGTCATGACCACCTGTCTGAAAACCTCTAAACTCAGGATCCAAATGACACAAACCCCACACTAAATATGTGCTACATTAACATCCAGGAAGAGCCTGGTGATGTCAGCTGTAGTAACTGAGTCTTAGAGTGCCTGATATTTTATAAACCAGAGCTCTAGAAAGTACAGGATGGTGTGAGAGGTTCTGTAGGAAGGAAAGAGACAGAGTGGCAAGGCAAGGTGGTTTTACTTTTGTGTAAAGAAGTTTGAGAAGATATCATAAATGCATTTCATTTTTTAATCCCCAAATCCATATAAAAGGAGATACAAAGGAGATACTTTATATATACATATGTGTGTATATATAT
>NW_008606014.1:0-16109 GCF_000691845.1 Merops nubicus
GACTTAAAACAATTGCTTAGTTGGGAATGTAAAACCCACTGTCACATCTATGACTGTAATGAAAAGCAGATGAGTAGGTATGACCACAGATAATCAGAAAACCATATGTGATACTTCCACATTTTCCTAGCCTTCAAGTGTTCGCAATACAAGGATTCCTTGCCCCAAAAATTGTTTTCATGTTTTCAGTAATCCACAGTGGATTTTTTTTATATGAACTTGTTCAGTCTCTCTCGAAATATGTTGAAAACTTTTAGTATCTTATAACAGGGAAATTATTAAGAATCTACTGTTAACATAGACCTGGCTGAAGCAAATAGGCAAATAAAATAAATAGAGGTATTTATACGGAAACCCCCCATATGATTGTATTGGGTCTGGCTGAGCTGATTTTCCCATCGCAGCCCTCCTGGTGCAGTGCCTTTGTGTTGGGAGTCAGAAGGGTGTTGATAACACCCATGTTGTGACTGCCCCTGAGCAGGACTCCCACAGCATCAAAGCTCTTTCTAACATTCCCCCTCCCCCCACCTCCCTGCAGTGGGATAGAGGGAGCAGAAGTTTGGGGAGAACATAACCAGGACAGCTGACATGAACTGACCAAAGGGATGTTCCATGCTATATGACATCAGCTCAAACATGAAGTGAGTACAAAGTGGGAGGAGGTGGGGGACTACTCCTTGGTCCTCCAGAGCAACCTCTATGTGTTTTGGAGCCCTGCTTCCCAGGAAGGGGCCAGACATCGCCTGGGGTGGGAAGCAGAGAATAAATCTTTGGGTTTTTTTCTCTTTGTTTCCATGTGCAACATTGCTTGCCTTTGCTTTTCATTTAACTGCCTTTGTTTTTACCCACAAGGGTTTTGTTTTCATCTTATTTTCCTTCCCTCCTCTTGCACTGTGGAGGACAGAGAGGAAAAGGGGAGGGTGATAGTGTGGCTTGGGGGGCACCTGGTGCTCAGACAGGGTTAACCCACCACAATGATGTTTTGCTACACATCGCAGTAGCAAAATATAGGCATAGGTGAGGAAGTGAAGGGAAAATTAAGTTAATCTACTAGACTAAGGTGAAACAGGGAATTTTTCCTCTATTCAACTTTTCATAACCTTTCCTGAAATATTTTCCTAAATAAACTTTTTTTATACCTTACACCTCAAAGAAAACATCATCTTGAAGGAGAAAACTCTCCTCTTCAGAGTCCTTCTATATATCTGCGTACATTTAACATTTTTCTCAAAAGCATGTTTACTTCTTACTTTTCTTAGAAACAGTGCACCCATTCTCCTTAATTAAAAAAGGTACTCACTTCCTCACTCTCTTAGAAAGGTGAATGTCCGTTTGTTAGAACAGTTGTCATCTCCTTACTCAACTGACCAGTTAGCCTCAAGTTATAAAACTTCCCCTTCATGTCATGACATAGAGTACATGTTCCATTATGATTAATTCTGGATCATATTTCTCATTCTTAAAGATAAAACTACATATTTTATTGCTAGCCTTCACCTGACAACAGACACCAAAAGTTTTTATAATGACTACCTTTCTTCAAGCTTGCCATAGCAAAATTTAAAATGCGTTTTGGGACAGTTCTAATACCTGGATCTCCAGATTGTTTACACTCTGTTACAATCTGGCATTGAAAGGACTAAATTCTACCGCTTGGATCAAGATTTTGCCAAGTACCAATAGAATGGGGTTATGGTACATGTTAAGATCACCCTAGTTTCTAGCTTCATGGCTAGGTCTCCAGCTGTTGTACAGGAACTTGGAGGCTTTTAAACTAGTGTATATTTAAGTCATTCACACTGATAGTGAGAACATCACTGGTTACTTCTGTAGCTTGTGCACCCAAAACTAAAGTGATCTGAAGTGTAAACCAACATACTCTAGAGTGTAAAAGGGCTACAAAGATCATTAGGGGACTGGAAGAGCTCTCTTATGAGGAAAGGCTGAGGGACCTGGGTCTGTTTAGCCTGGAGGAGACTGATAGGGGATCTTATCAATGCTTGTCAATATACAAATCGTGGATGTCAAGAGGATTGGGTCAGTCTTGTTTTAGTGATGCCCAGTGACAGGACAAGGTGCAATGGGCACAAACTAGAATACAGGAAGTTCCACCTCAACATCAGGAAGAACTCTTCTGTGAAGGTGATGGAGCAGTAGAACAGGCTGCCCAGAGAGGTTGTGGAGTCTCCTTCTCTGGAATCTTTCCAAGCCCAGTTGAACCTGTGTAACCTGCTATAGGTGAATGTCCTTTGGCAGGGGGATTGGACTAGATGATCTCCAGATTTCCCTTCCAACCCTACCATTCTGTGATTCTTTAATCCTGTGAAAATGTGTGTAGGGGAACTAGAGCTATGTCCAAAACCTATTAACTGATTCTTTTGCTCCTGAGTCAGGTTTTCTGTTGCTGGTTCCTCATTTCATTCTGTAATTCTGATACTTCTGGCTGTATAATCTCAAGGGGAAAGTTGGTATTAGTTTTGTCCAAATTATATCTTTGTTTAGACACATTCTCTTCATATATGGTTTTAACATTTTCTGTGCCTATCTTCCAATCCCAAGATACCCGTACTCATTTATGCAGAAAGCTTATTACTCTGCTTCCCTTTTTAGTAGATATTAGACAGACCAATTGCAAAGTAGATAAAGGCAATAAATTGATTTCTTATCAATTTATTTTATCATCAATAGAAGCTTCCTGGAGATGATGGTTATGACATTTTCCAGATATGTAAAGGGAGCTGACCAGTCTTTCTTTAGAAATTTTAAAAACCTTAAAGCAGCCTCATCTCATCACTCATTTCCAGAGAAGAGCCACTTGATCAGCTAGTGAATCAGTTAGGGGGAAATCATGCATCAAAAGAATAGGGGAAGTGATTTATTGGAAAATTAATGAAACTCTTACCATGGTTAAATAAGTTTTTGTATCATTACAACTGAAGGGTCAATGCTGAAAGGAAGGGGAAGATAGTCCATTTAAGATAGCAACAAGACAAAAAGAAAGAGAGAGATGCATTTCTCAAGCTAGCTCCTCATTTAAGCAGGTTGTATTATTCTCTGTCAGTCCTCAGTGACATCAGACTTATTTGGATCACTTCACTGTTAGTCAGGCACTTAAAGATTTAGAGAGAATAAAATTTCAGTGAAATAGTATCCTGATACGTGGGAGCGTATTACACTCTGAATTTCTGACTTCAGTTTTGTTTGTTCAGTCTAAGAAATAACTTCACCTTCTTCAAGTGACTGCATACATTTTCCAGTAAATATATGGCTATAAGACATAAAAAGATTCAGAAAACACAGACACAGATAGTTGTGGTCAAAACCTGAAAACTATTTTTCAAGCATGTTCATAGTTTCCATTTCTAGTATCTGAACTTCTGTGGTTCTACCTGTGGTAAGAAGTGAGTGAATCCATCGCTTTCTGTATACATCCCACTTGAATCTATACTTGCAGTACCTTCTTTAAAGTATATGGCAGTTTTAAGACAAGATTACAACAGAAATTTAAAATGTTGTTGAGTATCAATCATTTAGGGGAAAACAATTAGAATCACCTGTGATTTTAGTAATTTATGTCTTGAATCAAGTATCTTAAGCCTTTTTAAAATATACCATCTTGTACTTCTGAAAAGGAACTCTTCCAATTGGTAAATATATTTGGTGTTAGAAACTGTTTTCCTAAGAAGAGCAGCTAGCATGAATTCTTGTAGCGGGTGCCCAGATGTGCCTGGGTGGACATGGCAAAACGTTACATGGCAGTGAGCAGTAATGAAGAAAACTCAGAGAAACAGCCCTGTAAAAAAACAATGTGAGAGATCAGGGAGGATGTGCTTCAAGGACCAGAGAAGATATTACCCAGGAGCCTATGGAGTACCCTATGCCAAAGTGTCTCTGTCTTGACCTTTCGCATCCTATTTTATCCCTCTGTCCTACTGAGGAGGAGTGAATGAACTTCTGGCTGGGAGTTTGGCTGTTGACAAAGGCTAACCCACCACAACTCTTCAAGTTTGTCTTTTCACACATTGATAAAAGAAGGAATATTTGTCATCCCTTATTCTTCTTTTACACTCTGGTTTTAATTCATATAGGCACATTTTGGTATTTCCTTTTGTTCTTTACATTAATTTTCAATATAATTATTCTTTAAATTAATTCAAAATCGTATTTAGATACAAATCCTTACAGTGTTGGATAAAATTGAAACATGCAAACAATTTTAGAAAAGTTCTTGAAGGACCTGATGGCTCTCAAATTTATAGGAAACTGACAGCATGGCACCAAGTTTAAAACAAAACAGCTTCCCAAGCTTCTCTTTGTATAACTCTATATGAAGGTATATATATCTGAACTTAAGAGACCAGAATTACTTTACTGCTTTCAAGTTGGTAATAATGACTCAAATTATCCCTGAGCTGAAAGCTGTACACTCACTATACAAAGGACAGTGTAATTCATGCTTTGCTGAACAACACCCTCAAAGTACATATGTAACATCAACATAATGAAAGATCTAGCTTATATCCATTTCCTATTCCAAAATTTAAAAAAAAAAAATATTTACCAGAAGGTGAAAAATAAGAAAATAAGACTCCAGTTCCTATGCAGTTGCAACTCGAAGTGTAAAAGACTACCACCTAATCAGGGACTGGAGAATCTTTCATGGAAAAAAAAAAAAAAGAAAAAAAAAAAAAAAAAGAGGGTAAACAAAGCAGGTTGAAAGCTAATATGAACTTTTTAAGGGGAATGCTGTATAAACAGTTCAAAGGAAGGGAACAGACACAGGGAAAAGTATTATTAAATAAATAAAATTTATTATGAAATAAAGTTTATTTATTTTTACACAGAAGGCAATGTCACCATGAGATCAATCTGGAACACTGGACTAGTGATATTCTGGAGTGGCTTTTTAGAAGAAATAAAATTTTAAATAATATGTATAAATAATAAATCCCTATATTATGGATGGTATATGAAAATATTTGTATAAAAGAAAATGTCTGTTCAAAATAGAAAAACTGACATTTCAAAGGTTTCTTTGTTTGCAATTCCTTTTGGGTTTATATTATATTTTTTGTTTTTAATCGGGAATTTTTCATGTATCCTGGCACATGTTCAGTCCTAGTGACTATAACTCCCAAGAGAAGGGGTTCACAATCTGCGCTTAATTAATTTTTAAAACAGATTATTCCATCCTTAACAAAGGTTGCTCTCCATTCAATCTCAGATTAGTATGCAAATTGTGTTACACTTTTCTTGTTTATTTTTTTCTTTAAACCACAATGCTTTAATTTAGCTAAACATCAAGAAAATAGATTTATTCTCCTGGAAGGCAGACGGATAATTAAATCTTCCATGAAAATGATTAAGTCTTATTGAAAAAAAAAAAAAAAACAAATGAGTGAGAAACATTTAATTGTAATTAACTGAAAGAGTGCTGCATTAAAAGAATATAGATCAAAACATTTGGCATGCATAAATTAAATGGGCCAAATCAGAAATATCTAATACTTAGATAAGAGGTATACAGCCACACAGAATGTCACCTCTATTCTGTCATGTGCATGACAAAAAATATCGCTAGGAATGTCAAAATCATTATGCCCTTATAATTCCAGTTTTCACCTGATGTATGGCTTCTATTAACACTTCTGCTAAAATAAGTCTGAAAACAGGAGAAGAAAAAAAATTTAAAAAGGTATTATTGTCATGATTTCACTTGCAACTGCTATTAAAATGCCCTTCTGTTTCTATGGCATAGCAATAACATTCTGAACCTCCTACACTAATTTCTATCCCTTTCTTTGCCTTTGCTGTTGGGCAGTGTCAGGCTACTGCTGCTCTGGAAATTAGCTTACAAAGGCTGCTTTATTGCTCTTCACTGAGCACCTTCCCACAGGGACCTTTAGTGTCACCTCAGTAATGCAACTAGCTGCCTCCAGTCCAGTGCCTTGAATCCAACATTTATTTTTTACCTTTGGAATTCGTTTTCTCATGATGTCAGAAAATGTTTGCTAAAGCCTGGCTTGAATTCTAATTTTTGTAATGTTACATATTCTGGCAGGCACCAACTGAAGTTTTGGTGATGAGGAAGAAGCAAGAGAGAGTATTGGAAAAAAAAATACCAAGGAATTATCAAAAAACCCCCACTATATTTACTTTTAAATTCAACATGTATTTAGTTAAAGTAATAGCGTGCAGACTGGTTCTAAATAAAGCAAGAAGTTATAATGCCCAAGGCAAAAAGCATATAAGTTCTCTCATTACTGCACAGAGAGGGAAGCAGAGCTATGTAAGGGGAGCATAGAGGGATCCTTTTAAATTTATTTCTCAGTACAATCTTTATCAATTTTAAACCACTGAATTTAAACAAGAGACATGGGAATGCAGCATTGGATTGAAACTGTGTATTTATTTCATAATACAGATAGGCGTGCATATTCTTAGACAATTCTTGGATCAGTTGCAATTAGTCTTTTGGTCATGCCAGAAGGAAGATACTGGATTTGATATTGAATTGGGTATTGACATTTACACAAATCTACATTTAAACTAAATATGACAAAATGGTTCTATTTATCATGCAAGCTGTTAATTTGAGACCCATTAATGGAAGATTCTTCACTGTAGAGAGAAGCTAGATCAATCTTGGCAAGACCGAGTCAGGAGAGGTAAAGGCTTTGTGACTTCACAATGTTGTTAGTTTAGTTTGTTTTCCCCCTGCTTCGGGTTGTTTGCTTGCTAGATTTGGATTAATCTGATCTCAAATAACATTTTAATGGGACAACATTGCACTGCACAGGAAAACCAATGTCTATACACATATTATTTAGTCCCAATGGTCCATATAGGTGTTGATGTGGTTTGAATACAGCTGGAAGCCAAACACCCTGTAGCTGCTCGCTCACCCGCCCTCTGCCCCAGGGGTGGGGGAAACAGCTGGGTAAGGTAAGAGAATGGAGTAAAGGTAAGGAGACTTACAGGATGAGATAAAAACTATTTAATAATTGAAATAAAATTAAAATAAAATAATAATTATTATAAGAAGCAGAAGAACAGAATATACAAACTAATGATGTACAATGCAATTGCTTGCCACCTACTGATCGATGCCCTGACCATTCCTGGCTAGTGATCCTGGGAGAGAGAAAATCCAAAAAATGCAAGCCTGGAAGAGCGCTTGCTTCACAGCTCTCCTTCATCTATATACTGAGCACGACCTTGTATAATATGGAACATTCCATTGGCCAGTTTTGGTCTGCTGCTCAGGCTATGCTTCCTTCTAGCTTCTCATGTACCTGCACGCTAGCAAAATGTTGGAAGTTGAAAAGCCCTTGATTTCTTAACAACAACTAAAACATCAGGATATCACCAACATTCTTCTCATACCAGCTCCCATACTGAATACAAAACACAGCATTAGTCTAAAACACAACATTATTCTAGCTATTAGAAAAATTAGCTTTATCCCAGCTGAAGCCAGGACAGTGACCACTTAAGAAACACTTCACTGCAACACTGACTTCTTCCTGGCATTTATAATAGTCAGCATATGTGAGGCAGCACTGCACTTTTGTGCCTGAATAGAGATCAGGTTTTTTTTCTCCCTTCCTCAGCTTGAGGGCATCTGAATATGGCCATAACTTCAGTAAGACTGTGGCAGGGACACAGTCACTTTCCAATGTCCTTCGTTTTAGAGAAGCAAATCAGCAATTGTTTTCATAGTTTTTTTTTGGACCTGCTCCATTCTACTCTGAATGCTAAGATTCAGAGCTTTCCTCACCTTTTCAAAACCTTTACCCACTCTGTTTTCAGGTATGTGATAACAAGAACTATGCAGTGTCCTTGTTTTCTCTCCATTCACTACAGCTGAAATGAGAATTAAGGGTGCAGGGGAATGATTTTCATTCTTCCACATGTCCAAGTTATGACAGAGACAAGTTAAATGTCTCTTTATATTCAGAAGAATACATCCAGAGTAAGCTCTTACTTCTAGTATACCCAAGGGTAGAATTAATCACACTTAAATTTAAACAGCTACTGTATGGAGACTGTGTGTGATCTTGATATGTAGCCTCCTCTTTACAGTTAGTGAAGAGGAACAGGTACTTCTGGGTGCAGTTCATCTCATTCAAAAGTAGCTGACTAAAATAGGGCAGATAAACCATGCCTTAGAGTAACCTATTTCTGTTTCTTTATTTTTAACTATAAAAATGCTTAAAGTGCTATCTCAAATGAAGACTTCTACATCTAAATAATTCCAGTGTTAGGGAAGATGAAACTCACCTTCATTCTTTAGATCATACTTATCTTCACTGAAGCCAAAAGGAAATTTGTTATAGTTTGTCAAACATATAAGTACCACATCCTTTTGTTTCAGTGAGATGTGGTTCACATGCCTTTCCATAACACCATGGTACTTGCATAGTAATTGTTAAGCACGTGATTATTGACCATTTTGGTGTTTGGCAAAATCAACCTAAATATATTTGCCCTTTTTTTCTGTTCTTCTTAATGCAGACACTACAACAACATAGCCTTACTCTAGAATTCTATTTTAGGATTTTTCATTCAGTTTGTGGTAACAACAGTAAAACAGTATACAGGAATGTCTATTATTCTGTTTTAGTACAGAAAAGAATGCCACTTTTCTATATTTAGCCTGAAAAGTATTGTTGTGGAGTTATAGTACAATACAAAAAAAAAAAAAAAAAATTACAGGCATGTTTTGTTCCTGTGTGGTAAAGAACACTTCACTTCAGCCCCTGATATGCTAAGGTCTAAAAGGTCACTTCGCTCCTTATACATGCAAGTTCCTTGTAAAGCTAACTTTTTTTCCCCTGAATTCCATTAGCTCTTTTATCAAAGGTCTGCAGGTGTTCTGATGCATTCAACAAAAGATCTATTTAGCAGGCATAGTAGCTTCAAACATTAGGAAGAATGGAGAACAAAATTACTGAATATGTGCTTCAATGCATCCCTTTGCTTCAATATATTCAGTGTTTAACTGTGTACATGTTGGTTTTTTTCAATCCACAGAATTCTTAATTAACACCTAATGGGTCTGTCATGTTACATGAAAACCTCACATATGCCTGTTGTACAGTTTTATTTGTGTAATAATGCATGAATTAATATTACTTTAACCTCAGCAATAACCAAAATATGATTGCTCATTTCTATTAAGTGAACGTACCAGGTTACTAAAGAAGTTTAATGCTACAGACTTATTTTATATGATTTATTGACGAACTATTTATAGTACCAGAGATGTTCTTAGGAGCAGTTTTCCCAGCCTATAAAGACAGGTCAGTCTGGTATTAACATAATATATGTGATTTACTTGGCAAACAACCTAACTTATCTAAGCAACCTTATGAAGTTACATATTTATGCAAAATTTCAAGACATATATACTTATCATTGAAAGTTCTTATTGCTTTCCAGAACACATTAAATAAATTTAGTATATAGGAGGAGCACATATTATCTAAGTTCTCCATAAAGATCAATACCTGAAACATGCCTATTTAGAGCCATGTCTTCCTCTCAGACTCATAAATCTGCTTATTACAGCGGAGTTCTTTCTAATTAACTCCTGGGAAGAATCGGAACCTTAATGTACATGTTAAAAAGGAATGCATTAGTAATGAATATTCTACAGGCTGTCTAAGCTCTGGTTATTTGCTTAGTTGTGAAATCATGAGATATATTCACTTATGTGAGGTGCACACACATAAAAAATAATAATCAATACAAATTTTCAGTGAAAAAGGATTTAGGGCTGTGAAGATAATGAAAAAATGACAAATTATGATTTATATAAAATACAGTTTAATCAAGTTTAAAACAGCTTTTATAGTAGTGAGCAGCATGTATTAGGACTCAGTTCTGTGTTCTGCCAAGTTTCTTTTGACATTTCTGAAACACTAGCTATAAGTGATAAGACTTCATATATGTAGTGGCTAAAAGGACTGTGTCATAAAAAAGTAGTTTGTATCTTTTTTTTCTAATAACAGACAGCTTTCCTGCAGTGAGTATAGCAGGCTTTTGTTTGAAATAGAGAATATCTACTGCACATGAAGCTTATGCCAGGTTACCTCAGAATCTGCTGATTATGACTAATTATCCAGTTTAAAATTACCTGTGTCAGATATTATCTTCTTCAAATAGTATGCTTAAGTCATATTTTCATGCTCTTTTAAAAAATATATTTAAATCTCATTTTTGTTGTTTCCAACACTAGCATTTTTGTCTAGATAACCTTAGAACAAGGTTGAAAAAGGAAGTTAGAGATCACTAAAATTTAAATGTTTAAATGTGTTTAAATTCTAGATGTCTATAAATTGATAAGAAGATTGATACCATTAATACATATTTCAGTATGTTGTATTTCATAGCATAAAAGTAAGATGAGATTTTAGATGTGAATTTGGCAGCATTCTAATATGAAGAAAAATGTTGCTTGTAGTATTTATTAATATACTACATCATCTCAAATTTTTACATCAGTCACTGGGAAAACTACTGTGAATTACTGGACTTTGAGCAGAAACTCACCTTTGTACATCATCATTTGGTCTGTAGTGATTAGGATAGTAACTTTTAATTATGCTTCAAGATATTTCACATGAAGAGTCAAGTAATAGTAATAAGAAGCCTTGTTTGATGTGTTTGTTATTAATTTGCTGATTTGAAGGGTGACATGCAGGTTTGTCAGATTTTAAAAGACTTCCGTTCATATTGTCTTAATGAAGAAAATAGGTTGGTTTATTTTCAACATGATATTGGAATGTTTCATTTTGTAGAGAATTTCAGAAAACTAAATTATTTTGTGGAGAAACATAAGAATCCAATCTATAGATACAAGACACTGGAAAAAAATTAGATTTTCCTATTCCCTACGATAGGTGTGGATAAAGGGTAAAAAGGGTTGAAATTAAGATCTGGATCTTTTCCTTGTTTTGGCTACCAGTCTTCATTCTGATCCATCACTGCCTTATTGAGTGTAAATCTTGGCAATGGTTTAATGCAAAGGTTATGAATGTTGCTAAATTTCGTTGCTACATTTCATTTTACATACTAAAAAGGGAGAAGCTACTGTAACTTTATGATTGGCTTATATACACCACTGTATTTGTGTGTATGCATATGTACACATGGAAGTGAAGGGGAAGTAAGGGGAAGCTTACACTGTTCCCGATGCTCTTTGCCTATGTAAATTCAACATAAAAATCCAGATCATTATTTCCTGATCTTTGGATCAGGGTTCTTGCTTGTCTTCCATGGCTATACGGGAAACCTCTAATGGGGAAATTAATGTAGGACTTCTTAAACTGAATATTGCTAATGCTTTTCAATGCTGCAATTTAGACAAAGCATGACAAAAATCAAATTCATGTTAGAATTCCATTAGGCAAAAAGTTAATACTGGTTTAGAAAGTAATGTGTTAAGTTTCTGCTTTTTCAGTTTTCTGTTAAAGTATAAATGTAACACATATTTCAACTTAAAGTCAGAGGGTAAAAACTTTTTTTTTTTGTTTCTTCCCTTGATTCATGTCATACAGAAGGATGAGGATGTTACTCACACTGATACATTGTTATTAAAATATGAACATTTAACAGTTTTTTGTTTGTTTGTTTGTTTGTTTTTGTAGCTGCTACAAGGTTTTGTTTTAAAAGAGATTTTTTGCAAGTAAACCTGAAAAGAGCCATGAATCCAGGCAAAAATATGAAGGTTTTGAAAAGAAAAACATTCTTCAAAGGGAATGAGAAGTACGAGCTGTAGGTCATGTGAAGCAGCTCAGAGTTCATGAAATCTTACTAAGCAAAAAAGCTCATAAAAAATAAGGCATCTTATAATCCATCTCCCAGCTTCCTAAGCAATAGGAGGATTGATTGGGTGAATCCCAGTGCTTCAAAAGCCATTGAATTACTTTTTCTCAAGGCTAATTAGTTTTTCCAAAACTAAGTTTATTCTGCTTTTCAGTTCCGTTGTATTGAAAGAATATTAAACACAACATCTCCAAGAACTCAACTGTCTCCTTAAGAAAATTAGGTGTTTCTCAACTGCAAGGTTGAAATAATGTTAAGCTGAACATTCCAAAAGTCTATCCCATAAAAGTACTTTCCCCACAATATATTGATCTTGTTTTGAAATACAATAATTAAAACAAAACAAAACAAAAAAAACCCAACCAAATAAACAGTAAAATCTAAGCATCCCAAAAAAGCTTCAAACAGATACAACAAAGAGGCCTTTCAGTTTTCCAAGAGTCATGGACGAGGAATTTCTTGAAGAACAGACACTTCATAAAAAGAAGAAGAAAAGGAAAAAAAATAAAGGCCAACAGGAATACAATATTTCAGCATGAATATGTATGTGCTTTAGGCTAAACAATGTTTTTGCAGTTTCACTGGAACAGAATTTCTTATACACATATTTTTATGTTCCACAGAGTCATGAGTCTGTAATTGGAAAAAAAGATTCAGATTTGGTTGGTTGGTTGCCCTTTTTCAAACTTCTAATTCTTTCTACAATGGGAAAAAAAGAAGCGTGTAATGGAAAACAAGAACTACATTTAAAAAAAAATCTTATTTTGAAAAAACAAGCAAACAAACAAACAAACAAAAACATACAGAAAAAATCCCAGAAAACTTTTATGCACAGTAAATGAAGTTCCAGGGATGAAGGAGTTATTTACTACTACAACTAAGTCCACTGTGTTTCACAGTAGTACTGTTTCAAAACACCTGCAGACATTTGACCTTTATTTTCCAATGATCATTTGAGTTGCAAAAGAAACACTTTGAAAAAAGTCAGAAAGTATCATCACCAAGAGCACGTCTTTCCTCACTGAGAATAATGATTTATAATGTGACTAATTAAAGGCATTTATCATCTCTCTGCTCTCTCCTTTTTTTTGTCCTTAACTACAATGCAATAATTTTAGTGATTGATGTCTTCAAAGTTATGTTTAACTTAGTCATGTGATGAAAAATAAGTACTTAGTGGATAAAAACACTTCACTGAATATTAGTATATTATCATGTGACGTATTATGTGCATTCTTTTAATGCTTATAAGGTTCATCAAAAGATATATCAAATTTTGTCTTGAAATACATCTGTTAAATAAATGCAAATGTTATAACCTGTACAGAATATCTGCAAGTAGTATATGTAGCATACTATTTATTATCATCATAAGTAGTTTTTAAGGACTTAAAATTTTAAAATATCAATGCAATGGTTAATGCCCAAATGTCATGTTAAGCTCTATTAGGACTGAATAGTATAGACAAATTCCAGAGAACAACTTTATCTCCCAGGTAGGTCTTTCCTTAGCATGAATCACTTTATAATCCAAGTACATTTGGTATCCGGGAAAAATTTTTGCTTTCTCTAGAAGTTTTTTTAGTGAATCAGAAATTCTAATCAAAAGCCACTATCAACACGTGAATATAACAGGATGTGGACAATTAAGAAGTTATCTTGGTAAATGTTACAGAAAAGAAGTTGAAATTCACAATTTGGTCTAAAACCAAAACAGGTGTCTGATCTTCACTGAATCTCTTCCTAGGGGACATCTTTCCTGAGGAGTGGAAGTTAGGTATGTATTTTAAGAAGAGCTATTTAGAGGGCTTTTTTAAAAAAAAAATAAATTATAGACTAGATGCCAGATTTAATCAGTATTATTTTGCAGAAGATAGGACAATTCAAATTTGATGCAACAGAAGACAGAAATTAATACACAGAAGTGAAACCATTTATTTAATAGGACTGAATAAATAACACAAGATGTTTCACAGGAGAAAGAGGTGACAGAAGGATGTGTGGTACAGTTACCAACTCTCCTTACAAAAATTATGGTCATTCAGATGAACAAATCCAACTGCAGACTTAAAACAGATGAAGAGAATTAATCCCTTTCCAGTGGGCAGCTCTTACTGCAGGTTATTGAAAATGAAAACAGTTTATTTGTTTTGACAAAAAGAACTAAAAAAGTTCAAAGAAGAATAGTTCAAGGAAGATTATTAGTTACATAAAAACATATTAAGAAATCCTTGAAACAAAACCCGTTTGACCTTGGAGAACATTCTGAGCATTATCACTACATATTTGTCCTGTTCTTACATATATGGAAATGTGGCACTTAGGGACATGGTTTAGTGGTGGACTTGGCATTGTTAGGTTTATGGTTGAACTCAATGGCCATCTCCAACCTAAATGATTCTATGATTCTTCCCCAAATGTCCACTTTTGGCCATTATAAGAAACAGATTATAAACCAACATGGACCTGCTGTTTAATGTGATTTAGTTGTAGTGTTAGCACAGTGGCAAAGCAAAGACCATCTGTTACTTACTTTCCATTTTATAGTAGATTAATCCAGCCAGTTAATGCTGGGATGATGTAGTCAAGGGATTTGTCTGGGGGAGTGTTTTTACACTCATTCAACCTGAATCCATTCAAATTTTCAAAATGAACATATGAGAAGTTAAACCAAAATAACTCATGATTTTATGTCAGAGTTGAATAACTTTATGAAAAAGCTCAAGAAGACTACATTCTTTGATTCAGAATATTCTTTCTAATCATATGTTCCTGTCATGATACCACTTTAAAAATTAGAATTTTAAATTCTATCCTTTAATTATATTGCTTTTATTACATTATAAAGCAAATATATTGAGAAATGGATTAGTTGGAGCTATGAAATTTGTAGTACTCCATGGTGTGGTCAATTCTATGTAACTCATCATTGAGATATGTATATTAAAGCCAGCTCTATTACATAGAAGTATTTCTTTTAACATGTATGGATTTACCATGAGAACTGAAGAGACTTTAACCTTCAAAAAATACAGTGATGACACTCTGATTTGTGTGATACAGTCTGCATCCTAAAGTGTCCCCTTTTTGGTCTGCCTTTACTTCCTAGTATCCAAGTATCAGGATTTCATCTCATAACAACCATACCCAGTCAATCAGCCAAGAATTTTTTATTTTGTTAAGTAACATAAGAAATTTCCAATTTAAAAATCCCAGCCGAAGCATATAAAGTTCATCCATATATCACTGAACTATCATAGTTCTGCCAAAAATTAACATATTTGTAGATATTATACTTATTATCATTAACTCCATAATTCCAAATGTCTACTTTTAATTGTTTAGTCGACCAGAAAATTATTTAATCAAGTGATTAATGAATCCTTAACCAAGTTTCATTATCAGGTTAAAGTCTTAATCTGATTTGAATTATTATCAGGGCCTCTAGCAGTTTGTTTCTGTAATGCACCTAAACCACCAAGCTCTGAGTAACACCCATAGCATAGCTATACTGTGTATCCAATAAGCTTTTCAAGGTATTCCCCCAGATTTGTTTTTGGAGATGTCTCTGTTTTTGATCAAGTACTCAGTACTTCAGAAATACATTCCTTCCAGTATTTATGCCTGTTACCACCATTTTTCTCTCACAGAGATGGACTGATTCACACAACTTCCATTGTAAGAGGGCAACTTCTAATGTCTGCATGGTGAGAAACTAGATATAACCACCCCTTCTCATGCAGTTTAAATGCATCGCCTCTGAGTTGCCCATATCCATTTTGCCTACAACTGTGTTCAAGCAAGTTGTCAGCTTACTCTCTGTTAGTAACTAGTAATGATATAGATACAAGCAAAACAGGAACTTTTCATGTGGCATTTTCATATAATTGTAGGGAAGTAATTCTGGCGGGTTTATTAACACTGACAAAGAGGAATCTTTTATGAGAGGCAAATGTATCTGTAGTAATTTTCTTCATAAAGTAGACTAACTCTTCCTATTTTATTCATGTCCAGATATTTATTATGTTGAACTAAATGACAATGGAAATGTTCAAAGAAGAAGAATGGTAAGAGGTATTAAAAACCCTAACAGAACAAAAGTAGAGGGGTTTTGTTTTGTTTAATTTTATTTTCCAAAACCGAACTAGATTATCTTTAGAAAATGTACCTATTTTTCTCTGAAAATGGAAGTTGACAATAAGAAGTTCATTAAAAATATAAAAAATATATAATGAATAGTCAAATGCTTTTAATAACTCATTGTAATGGTTTGAAAA
>NW_008606015.1:0-2587 GCF_000691845.1 Merops nubicus
CCGCAATCCCAGCCAGCACCCCCCCCCAAACCAGTACACCCAGCAAGGACCATGGTCTAGAAAAGGGAGAAGACTCTGCCCTGCTGGCATCAAAGGAAGGCTTGGAGCCCATGTCAAAGCCTGGAGAGCTTCATGAGTCATCACAAGGTTCTAGAGAACCTGTTGGGCCTTTAAAAAGCTTTAGGATGCCTGAAAAATCAGAGGAGAGAGGGAAGGAGAGGAGGACATGGCAGAGGAGCATGCAGAGTCACGGGGCACCCTGGCCCTGGTGAGTCCATCCCACAGGGATGTCATTTCCCAGAAACCTTGCACTGACATACCCCACCACACCATCCCAAACCAAGATGACTGAGGAACAAAATCCCTGGGGTTTTGTGGTGGCTAGAGGTGCCTCCTCCCTCCCCTTACCTTGGGGTGAAGGGAACCAAGCCTCAGGCTCTGTGAGAAGTGGAGCCTGAGCCCTCCTCACCAGCTCCCAGCTGGGAGACTTGGTGCTGGGCTCACCCATGTGTCTCCCCCAGCTGGCCTCTCTCCTGGCCTGCTGGCTGGCCTCCTGCAGCCCTGCTCCTGTGCCAAGGAGCCGCAGGTGACCTTATCCCTCTTCCCACACCAGGTGGAGGGAGCTACGGCTGCTCCCCGGGGGTGCAAAACCTCCCGGGGGAGGAGGAACCATCCCCACTGGGAACGGGGACCCTGAGGCTGGGAAGAACATCACCCAAGGCTTGTTTTGTACCCCCATGCAGAGATCTGGCCTCACCAAAAGGCAGAGCAATGAGCTACATTCAAGCTATGGCTGCAAGTCTCAGCTCCCACCACTTCTCCACGTGGTGGAGGAGAAGAGCATCATCTATCTTCTCCTAGGACCTTAAACACGACCCCCGTGGGCATTAAGTCCCTTGGAAGCTAGGCAACAGCCAAGGCAAGCCAGACAGCCCCATCCCAACCAGCACACAAGCTGCCAGGCCAAGGAAGAGAGGTAAAAGTTTTGGGTCATGGGAAAACGATTCCCACAAGGCAATGGGCAGCTAAAAAGGGTTAAACTGTCATGTCCAAGACAGAAAGTCCCTCAAAATCCTTTTGGATACATAGGATTAAGCCCTGGCCATGCCAACGTGAAGGACAACACACCTTCTGGTTCCAGTGTGCCCCCAGTTTTCATCAGAGGTTCTCAGATCTGCAGGTTCAAGGGCAAGAGAATCAGAGAATCACAGACTGTTTGAGTTGGAAGGGACCTCCAAGGGTCACCTACTCCAACCCCCTTGCCATAAGGAGGGACATCTCCAATGAGGTCAAGCTGCTCAGAGCCTCATCAAGCCTGACCTTGAATGTCTCCATGGATGGGGCCTCCACCACTTCTCCAGAGACACCCAAATACTTTTGGGGACCTGGTCATCTTGGGCCAGTGGTTGGTGATGCTGCTCTGGAAATCCAGCACCAGTCATACAATCATAGAATCATAGAATGGTTGGGTAGGAAGGGACCTTAAGGACCTCCCATTCCAACGCCCCTGACACAGGCAGGGACGCCTCCCACTAGAGCAGGTTGCTCAAAACCCCATCCAGCCTGGTCTTGAACACCTCCAGGGATGGAGCATCCACAGCTGCCCTGGGCAACGTGGCCAGTGTCTCACAACCTTCAGACTGAAGAACTTCTTCCTAATTTCTAATCTAAATCTGCCCTTTTCCAGTTTAAAGCCATCACCCCTTGTCCTTTTACTAGAAGCCCTTGTAGAAAGTCCCTCCCCACCTTTCTTGTAGGCCCCCTTGAAGTCCTGGAAGGCCACCAGAAGGTCTCCCCGGAGCCTTCTCTTCTCCAGGCTGGCCAACTCCAACTCTCCCAGCCTGTCCTCACCACAGAGGGGTTCCAGCCCTACAATCTCTTGCTTATCAGCAGATCAACACTGTCTGAAGAGTTTGTTCTGGTAATTTTGGGTCTCTATCACAGGCTGGTGGTCATTTAGGTGAAGAGCCAGATTATATTCACCTCTAAATGACCACTTTTTAATTGGTTTTGGGGGTTCACATTCAGCTCCCAACAATCCATCTCAGGAAGTCAGCCAAGTCATTTGCCATTTTCCCCTGGGAACCTCTTGGCCCAGGTAGTGATGGCTAATAGCCACCAGCCCACAGCAACGTAGCCGGCATCCCATATTGCAAGCCTTCACCTGCTGGGTAACTGGGTCTTCCTGACTTCCAAGGAAGGTCATCAAGGGAAGGACAAGGTGCAGCTCTCCCCTGTGTCACGTCTGGGCTGCTACGTCAGGAGGCTCCAGAGTCCTGAAGAGGAGAAGAACCCCTCACCGGGCTCTGCGCAACTTCTCGGGACGTGCTAAAAGCAGCCTGGAAAGGACCCAACGTTTCCATTCGTTATTTAGTGCTGATCCTCCTGCCATGGAATGGGAGCAGGAAGCCTGACAGGGTCTGGAGGAGCCTCAGCAGGTCCTTCTGCACCCCCCTGCCAAACCCCACTCACAAACTGCTGTCTTGAGCAGCCCACTGGTGAGCAAAACTCGGCTCTTCCAGGTTTTCCTGCACAAACTCCAGCCTGGAGAACTTGGCACCCAGCGAAAACCAGCCACAGAGAGAGC
>NW_008606015.1:2640-39783 GCF_000691845.1 Merops nubicus
GGTGACACACTTGCCTACATTTCCCACCTAGATAGGTTTCTTGGAGACCTGTGCGTCCGTCCCACTCAGGACCTGGGGGTTTAACATCTTGTGGTTCCCTTTGTTTGCACAAATGCCTGGAGGTCGGTGGGTGGGTTGCTGAGGTTGTCCTGGAGTTCAGCCCTTCTTTCATCCCGGGGAATAACCACCCTGGGTCTTCTGCAGACACACTTGCCTACATTTCCCACCTAGATAGGTTTCTTGGAGACCTGTGCGTCCGTCCCACTCAGGACCTGGGGGTTTAACATCTTGTGGTTCCCTTTGTTTGCACAAATGCCTGGAGGTCGGTGGGTGGGTTGCTGAGGTTGTCCTGGAGTTCAGCCCTTCTTTCATCCCGGGGAATAACCACCCTGGGTCTTCTGCAGCCAGTGGTTGTGCAACCCAGCATGGGAGAGATGTGGAGACAGGCAAGAAAGAGCTCCCAGCCATGGGAGTGGGCTCTCAGGACCTTCCTCCCCTGGGATGTAAGCTGGGCTTACAGTTGGGGCCAGTAAGAGGCAATGGGTTCCCACCTGACAGGAGCCACTATGCAAGCCCATAGTGACACGTCCAGCCTTCTTCAAGCAAGGCCAAGTCAACCAGAGCAATCAGAGTGGATCCTTCATAAAATGTGGGTCTTCAAGCCATGCAAGAATGACAGATGGAGGGCAGAGCAGCAACAAGACCAACTGATGAAAAACATCTTCCAGCCAGTCCTCAGCAGACATCACATTGCTTGGTGGGCCCATGCCAAGAGCAGAGCCTGCATCAACCCTTAGCAGTGCTTGGGAGAACCATTGCTGAGCAAAAACACCAAGAAATATTTTCTATTCCAAATAGGGATGACAGACACCATTTTGGAGGTGGAGGCACCTCTTCCCAGCACAAGCAGGACTCCTGCTGCTGAGGATTGCTCACGCCCACATGTCCTTAGCATGACCACTCTCTTAAAAGACATTTTTTTCCATCCCACAGGAGGATAAGAGCTCTCTTGTGCTGCAAGGCAGCTCCAGGATGGTGCAAGAGGGGCAAGGAGTTGGGAATGATGTCATTTGTCTCCTTGGAGTGGAGAATTAGCCCATCCCAGGGCTGCTGGACAAGGCTGGTGAGATGTAGTGGTACTAAAGAAGGAAGCCATCAGGACTTAACTATGAATCAGTGTCCAGCACACGCTGCAGCACTCCGTCTGCTGTTCAGGGCTTTGGAAGACCCTTGAGATGTGGGTCCTCTGCCTCAACAGGTGGCCTGGAACACCATGAGTGGGGTCATCCAGCCCAAAATCATGCTTAAGTGCAATGTGCCCTCCCAGACTGGTGACCCTGGTTTCCCCCAGTGACCTGCAGGAGAAACGGTGATGCAAGTACAGAGCTCATGGCACTGGATGGCCACATTTCACAGCAGCCCTTTCCATCACTTTATCTCTGTCCCTTTTTGAACTCATATCTACAATCTTGGCCAACACAAGAAGGTATGGTGCCCACCCCAGCCCACGGGCTGAACCTCACCACCCCTGCCCAGCTGGGACCTGCACCTTCCTGAGGCAGAGAATGTTAGTGGTCTTCCTCTGGCCATCTAACATCCACCCTTCTGGGCCTCCAGACTAAAATACATCACATTTCAGAGATGTCCAGACCATCCTGAGGAGATGTCTGGGTGTATGATCAGATCTGAGTGTGAGCCATGCTGCTGTCCCGCCATGCAAGTGATCATCCTGTGGACGAGAAGTTGACAGATCCAGCTGTGGTGGCCACATAGTGCCCCATGGAGGAAGGCACGCCCTACATCAGTGGTCCTGTGGCTATGTCAGGGTGCAGAAAGCTGGTTGACCTCTCTGCAGGAGATACGGTGGTGTTCATGCATAGCACAGCCTCCACCAGGCACGGCTGGACACCCAGCTCCTGTGGGTATGGTGAGTGTGTTGCACAGCAGTGACTGCAGCAAAACCAGAGTTCTGAATCCGTGTGTTGTTACCACCCAAGACCCCACCCACATCCAGACCCCCTCCAGCCTGGGGGAGAAAGGGGACAGTGCATCTCACATGGCTTTGAGAAGATGGTGGTGGTCAGGACGCAGAAGCCCGTGGTGCCACCACTGCTCCTCCCGCGATGCAGGAAGGTGCCGAGGGGCCCCAGGGAGGCACTGCCCAGGCACGAGGATGTGGGAAGCTGCTGGGACCCCAGGGAAGAGTGTTTGGGGGACTGTAGAAGACAGTGTTGAGGGGAAAAACCAACGGTGGGCAAAGGGTGGGCTGAAGGGTGTCTGGGGAGGAGCAAGCATGTGAAAATAGAGGGACAAAGGGACAAATGGGCTGGGTCTGTATAAGCAGGTGGATGGCCACCACACTTGTCCCTGCTCAGCACAGTTTGTCTCATTAATTAAACTCCATTTCCTTGTTAAGCTCCATTTCTAAGTGTTTTCTCGGCCGAGGGGCTTTCTCCTGCATGTGTGGGGGGCTCCATGGCACCAACACAGTCCACAGGCCACAGCCAGTTGTTGGAGAAGCTGTTAGACTGGGATGGATATTGGAGAGACTGTAGGGCTGCAAGCTGATGGGATGGGCAGGTTCAAGTCAGCTCCTGGAGAGACCATGGAACTGGAGACTAGCTGCTGGGAAGGCCATGCAGGGTGTACATGGGCTACCAGATGTGGCAACTCCTAACTTCCACAACGAGTAGCCTCGTTTCTGAGATGACCACCCAGGGTTAGACTGTACATGACTGTCCTGAATTTCCAGCAGGCTCTGAGCCCCTCCTGGGTAAGTTTGAACACTCGCCCTTCAAAATCAACAGTGTTCCCTGTGACCTTCCCAGCCTGGGGAAAGCCCAACCTGGCAAACCCTCAAATCCATCTTTCAGCAAGCACAAGAAACTGTCCAATCTCCAGAGGGGTCCAAGTCCTTCTGAACACCGGCAGAGACCTCTGCAAACCCCAACCAGTCCATGGAGGTGGTTAAAGCTTCACCTGCTCAAACCCCCAAACTTTGAAGAGGAGCATGTCCAGGACAGAGCTCTTTGCTATTTGAACATGATGGAATCACAGAATGCTTTGGGCTGGAAGGGACCTTCAAAGGTCATGTACTCAAAGGTCTCTGCAGGGAGCAGGGACATCCCCAACTAGAGCAGGTTGCTCAGAGCCCCGGCCAACCTCCCCTGGAATGGTTCCAGGGATGGGGCAGCGACCACCTCTTGGGTGGTCAACCTGGGCCAGGGGCTCAACACCATCAGAATTAAAAATTTCTTCCTTTTATTTAGCCGAAATCTCCCTCTTTTAGATTAAAACCGTCCCCCCCTTGTCCTGTGCAAGTTCTTGTCCCCTTCTTCCTTCAAGGCCACCACTTTCCTATATGGGGACACTGATCCACAGCTTGGGGGGGAGGGGTTTGCCCACAGTCCCTCTCCCTGTGTCTAATGGGTCCCTCAGGATTATTTTCATTGTCGGTGCAGCGGGGAGGCAAAAAGGGGTGTCCAGGCCAACCAACCCTTCTTACTTCATCTTCAACTGTTTTTCAAAGCCCCTGATCAGATGCCCCAGATGGTGCTAAATGGCCATGAACACCCTCTGAACACTGGGTTATTGTTGTGCTCATTGAATTAGATAATTGCGATGGGCCTGAACTAATTAATTTCTACCCAAAAAAACCCACTGAATCATGGTCCTTTGGCAATCCTGGTGAGAAGGACTCATAAGCAGCTTCCTTTGCATTTATCCAGCCCACACAAACAGGACTCTCCGCTGGGGGCTGAGTGTTCCTGTGGGCAAAAAATAGAAGACCAAGGAGCAGAGGGCTTCTGGATGTGGTGTGAGCAGCTCTCCTGCATGCCATGGGGCAGGAGGACCATGGGATGCTCCACTGGCTCCTTCATACTAATTGGAGAGCTGCCAACAGAAGAGAATCTGGGGGTGTTGGTCAACAGCCAGCTGGAGATGAGCCAAGGTGTTCCCAGGTGTGGCCAAGAAGGCTACCAGCATCCTGGCTTGGGTCAGGGATTGCTGGAAAAAGCTTGTGTCTGCAGGGATTTGGGGGTGTCAAGCTTTGTCCAAGCTGGAGGCAGGGAAATGCAATCTCGTTTCCCAGCAGCTTGGACAACCCACCAGATGAGGTACATCCTGACCTGCTCTAGCATCCAAAAAGATGCAGAAATGGGAGAAAAGAGTGATTATGGAAACATTTCTGTGTGAGAAGAGACAAGAAATATTCGTATTGTTTAGTCTGGAGAGGAGACAGGTCCATGGTGGCACAAGAAGAGCATCTGAGCACGGACCATTTTCTGGTTTCTTCATTTCTCATTACTGAAAAAGAAAGGGATGTGCAGAGGAGAGAGGATGGGGGGGGGAGGCTCTCCAGGAAGGGCACATGGGGCACTGTGGGGAGCTACGAGCTCAAATTTAAGTGAAATCTCATCCCTTTGAGGAGAAATCCCATCCTTTGGCTGAGGGGAGGTGATACGAGAACACAGATGCATAGACTCGTACAATAGGTTGGGTTGGAAGGGACCTTAAAGACCATCTTATTCCAATCTCTCCGCCATGGGCAAGGACACCTCCCACTAGAGCAGGCTGCTCAAAGCCCCATCCAACCTGGTCTTGAACAAGTCCAGGGGTGGAGCACCCATAGCTTCCCTGGGCAACCTGTTCCAGTGTCTCACCACCCTCAGAGTAAAGAACTTGTTCCTAATTTCTAATCTAAATCTTTCCTCTTCCAGCTTGAAGCTGTCACCCCTGGAAGAGGGCTAACATACATTCCAATTCCCTGGGAGCTGCCTCATCTACAAGCCAAAAATTCCAACCACCTCCAGAGCTGTGGGCATCATACAGGACTTCCAGGAGAGCCCCAAACCCAAGAAACTCTTCTTTTATGTGAATCCCTTTCCCCGTGGCTGAGCCCCAAGGGTGCAGTGACACCCTGGCTTGAGTGGCGCGCGTCACCAGCACCGGCTGTCTCACCTTGCCCAGTGGAGAATGTGGCCAAGACGTCTTGGCTTGCCCTCCAGCTTCCTCCTGAGCTGCCCGTGAAGGGGGGGCTCCATGCAGATTAAGGTGAGAGTAGATATTTTGCATGAGTGAAAATGGAAAACAGCAGGAGCCAAGGAAGTGAGTGTAGCTGGCAGTTATATGGACATATAGTTTAGAGAAGTGTTTTGACTAACCTGATAACAGAGCATGAAATAGCATGGCTCTGACGTAAGAAACCCTGAGACCTCAGAGGTAGAGCCAAGAGTTCTGATGGTGACTTGTCACCCGTCCCGGAGCACACGCCACGGGGTAATTCAGGTTGGACGGGACCCCAGGAGGTCCCTGGTCCAATCTCCAGCTCCAGGCAGGAATAGCTTTGAAGTTACAACAGGTTGCATAGGGTTGTGTTCAGATAAGAGCTGAGTTTCTCCACGGATGGGATGCTCCTCCTTCCCTTGGTCCCTATTCCAGCTTTTGAGCAGCCCAAAGGGAAAAATTTTTTTGCTGTATCATCCAGCTTGTCACTGCCTGCCTGGTGCTGGGGACCACACTGGAGCCAGTGCCCAAATGCTCTCTGCAGAGACCAAAGGTGGCTCAGCACAAGGTTGCACCAGCCATGTGCTATCTGATGCGCTTATTGCACAAAACACATCACAGCAATAGAAGAGAGGGGATGCAGGAGGGCTGGCAGAAGATACAGGTCCTCTAGAAGAAGAAGCAGGAGATACAGGTGCTGCAGAAGTGGCAAGAAATGCAGGAGCAGCTGCAGCATGCAATTAATTCACATAGAATCATGGAATTGTTTTAGTTGGAAGAGACCTTCAAGGTCATCAAGTTCAACCATTGCCCCAGCACTGCCAGGTCCCCACTGACCCATGTCCCTCAGCACCACAGCTCCATGGCTTGGAAACCCCTCCAGGGATGGGGACTCCACCACTGCCCTGGGCAGCCTGGCACAGCCCTGGACAACCCTGGAACAGTCTGGAACATCATGACATCTTCTCACTGAGGGTCAAGAAAGGACTGTGGTGAGAACACAACTGCCCCAGCCAGGGAGGCGGCATTGAACATCCCTGTGTGTTGCTGTTACCCCATCAAACCATATCCCTTCCAAAGGAATTGATGCTGCCATGGTCCAACTGCATGGATGCACCAACAGACACCGTGAGGAGCCCATCATGAGTCCAATGGAGCTGCTACCCAGTGGGACCCAGAACTGGCCACGTTTAACCCGCATGCAGAATGCTGGCAGAGGTTAGGCAGATGAAGGCAGGGTGATAAAACCCATCTCAGCTCTCATGCAAGAGCCTTTCTGCTTGCAGGGCTGGGCACTGTGATGTCCCCCTCTCCTCCTGGCTCAGGCCAGGACTGGTGTCTGGGTCCATGCCAGGTTCTCGAGGACAGGACATTTGAAGCCTTCAGTGTCATACAAGATGCATTTGAATGTTTGTTCCAAGTTTTTGTGCTCTCAAGACATCAGGCAACTTCTACATGACAGCACCAAGACCAGTGCTGCTCCTCCAGCTTGGTGGTGCCACCAATGGGTGCTGGCTTTCTGCCCACAGGTTTTATCCACATCAGCAAAGGTCTGAGCTGGCTGAAACTCCTCCTCATTCTCTGTGGCTAGTTCAAGAGAAACATGGGGAGGACAGTCTAGACCACAAAGATGTTAGCCAGGTTATACAGGGAGCTCTTGGTGAGCTCCATCTTTCCCAAACTGTGCATCACCTGGGTTAATGGTTGGACTTGATGGTCTTCAAGGTCTCTTCCAACCAGAACGATTCTATGGTTCCATGATCTCTGCAACCACAAGCTGAGGTTTGTCCTTGCTCATAGATGTGCAAACATAGTCAGGATTGCAAGGGTTTTTTCCCAGCCTTTGAACTGATCAGAAATGAGTCACAACCAGCACAACTGGACAATGACAGGGCTGCAAACCCTAATAAGAAGCTGTAAGGAAGGTGACCCAGCTGTAGAGTACAAAGGTGCTGAGCTACCTCAGTAACCATCAGTGAACATTCCTGAACACTTGGTTCTGTGCAGGATGGCCTTGCACAGCCCAGGAAGGACCTTCTCTGCTGATTCCCCAGCCGTGGTGGGATGGGTGCCCACATGGTCAGGGCTGCAGCAGAGGTGACAATGAGACACGTGGGCTGTCCCCAGGGAACGTCCCCTGCAGACCCTGGGAGCAGCCCCCTCAAACCCTCCCCAGAAAGCTCAGCCCTGCCCAGCGAACTCAGAGCTGGAAGGTGCCATGGTGCTGTGCCAGCTCTGCCCCAGACCAACCCCATCTCCACGGCTCGGGGTGGCAGCGGGGTGACTCCCGCAGAGGCAGAGGGACGCGGGGGGGAGGAGCGGGGCAAGGGACGCGATGCCACCCACCGAGAAGGGCCGGCTTCTGATCTGTGGCTGCTGATCCAATTAAAAGGGTTAATCCCCAGAGATGCCCCCACGGGGAAAAGGAGCCTCTAAGAGGTCCCCCGTGGGGACCTGTGGTCATTAGGGCAGGCTCCTGGGATGGAGGGGTCTGGCGTATCGCTGACGTGACTGTGGGAGATTTGCCACCTCTCCCAACCCCACCCAGACCCACTTCAAGTCCCTCTGCCGCTCCTCAGCCACACGTCACCGGGCAGTGGTACGGGAGGGGGTTGGTCACCAGCCCACGCGGCCCCTGCGCATGTACCCAGTGCTCCTCTGGGATGCTTACTTAACGTCCTGGGAGAAATGAAGGATTCTGGCACCGAGCAGCATGCAGGGTAAACCAAGGTAAAGCTGATGTCTTCTCCCTCTCATGCCACTGCAGGGAAGGACAAGCCAGAGGGCACAAAAGGTTATTTCTGGAGATGGATGGATGAATAAGGAAATGGAAGGAAGGAAGGAAGGAAGGAAGGAAGGAAGGAAGGAAGGAAGGAAGGAAGGAAGGAAGGAAGGAAGGAAGGAAGGGTGAATACCTTTCGGGTCATACCTTTCATAGAGTATGATGATGGATGGATGGATGGATGGATGGATGGATGGATAGGGAAGAATGAGGAACCCACCTAAGAAACCGATGACTGTAGCTCTGCTATCTGAAGGGAGAGCTGAGCCCCCTCCTCATATCCCTGTTTGCTCAGGGATCACTTCAGATGAGTAAGAGCTCTTCTTGCTTCACCACAGAGAGAAGAGGAGAAGCTGCTGGGTCTCTTTGGGTGGAGACAAGCTGTCCTGTGCCACCTCTGGCTGTGTCCCTTGGACAGCAGACACCACTGCTGCTCTGGGTCAAGGTGCCTACAGGCTTATTCATTAAAAAACAAAACAAAACAAACAAAAACAAAAACAAAAAAAAAAAAGAAAACAAAAACAAAAATGAAAACAAAAACACCAAACCAAACCAAACTAAAACCAAACCAAACCAGAAAAGATCCACATCATCCTGGTTTTCTCTGCCAGGACCTGGTGGCCAAGATAGAACGCTTGGCTCCTGCCTAACTGAAGCTCATCCCTTGGGTCTGTTGCTGCAGCAAGTGAGGGAACAGCAGCCAAGGTGAAAATGTTTCATCGTGCAATATAAAATTTATAGGGTGCTTTTTATGAGAGAATCCCAAGGCAGGGCTGCAGTAAAGGGGTTACTAAAGGACAGCAGAAAGCCTGACCCCCAACAGGAGAGCTGGCAGAGGTAGAACACCTGATGTGGGAGAAGCTGACACCAGAGAAGATGAGATCAGAGGCAGCCAGGGCGTGGGGTGCAAGGGGTCTGTGAGATAAAGAAAGTTATGGGAGGATGGGCCAGTCACATCATGCAAATCTTTGGAGACTTCCACACCTTCCTTTTGTGGTAGACATGCTCAGCACCAAATCCTTTTTGCTAGGACACAATTTAGTGCAAGGACACTGAGACAGAGTCTCCTTCTCTGGGGAGATTCCAAATCCTCCTGGATGTGATCCTGGGCACCGTGCTGTGGGTGACCTGGAGCAGGAAGGTTAGATGAGGTGATCTCCAGAGGCACCTTCCAACCTCCACCATTGTGTGCCAATGGCAGCAGAAGGAGTAGAGCACGCCCAGATGCTCCACCTTGGAGCCTCTGTACCAGGGCAATGCCATGTGTGCTTCTCAGGAAGGGATCAGGCAGCAGCAGCATCTCTTGGTGGGAAGCTCCTTGGGATGAGACTGCTTCTCCAGCTCCACCTTGTACCTTCATGAAACCTCTTGACAAAGTTTTTTTCTTGTCATAGAGCAGCTGGCAGCACTCATGACTCTTCTGGAGATGGTAGAGGAGCTCTGTGTGCATGGCACTCACAAATTCTGTACCCAACAGGCCTCCTGCCTGTGTCTCAGCTCAGTATGACCCAAACTGGGCTCAGTAACCTGCAGGTACCTGCAGGAAACCTCATCTGGGCCATGCACTGCAGAGTTTCATGGCATGGTTTGGTTGGAAGGAACCTTTCAAGGTCATCTAGTCCCACCCTCCTGCAAGGGGCAGGGACATCTGCAACTAGAGCAGGTTGCTCAGAGCCCCGGCCAACCTCCCCTGGAATGGTTCCAGGGATGGGGCAGTGACCACCTCTAGGGGCAACCTGGGCCAGGTGCTCACCACCCTCAGTGCCAAACATTTCTCCCTTCTCTCCAGTCTCAATCTCACTCTTTTGGTTTAAAACCAGCATGGGACCTGCTCCTGGCCAGCTCCTCACCCCCAGCACCCCAGGGCCTTCTCCCCAGGGCTGCTCTCCAGTCCTTCACGCCCAGCCTGGGCTGGTACCTGGGGTTGTCCTGACCCATGTGCAGGACCTTGGCCTTGGCCTTGTAGGACCTCGTAAGGTTCACATGGATCCACTTCTCCAGTTTCTCCATGTCCCTCTGGATGGATTCTGTCCCTCAGGCAAGTCTATGTTGGTTTTCTGCAGGCTTTCCCTGAGAACCCAACTGGGCAGCTTCATTTCAAACACTTGCCATTTGTGGTAAATGAGCATAAAATGGGCATCAGCTCTGCTTCAATTAGCACAGGCAAAAGCAAGTTAATTAGGCTGAAGAGTGAGGGGTCAGGCTCTGCCTGGGGACTGGCAGCACCCTCACTGCTGGCACGCAGCTACAGCCACGCACACAGCTCTGGGGTGAGAGGGTGGCTTTGCCCCTCTCCCTTCATCCCACACTGTAGGAAGCATCTCCAATGCCCAAAGCATCCATGAGATCTTTTACTGGGTAAATTTAGCTGGATTGACCTCATCACTATATCCAAGTTGCCACCAGCATCCTGGCTTGGGTCAGCACCAGTGTGACCAGCAGGAGCAGGACAGGGCTCGTCCCCCTGCACTCAGCACGTGGAGGACCACCCCTTGAATCCTGGGGTCAGTTTTGGGACCGTCCCGCCCATAAGGACCTTGAGGGGCAGGAGCGTGGCCAGAGAAGGGCAACAAAGCTGCTGGGGAAGGGTCTAGAGCCCAAGGGGGGTGAGGAGCAGCTGAGGGAGCTGGGGGGGCTGAGCCTGGAGCTGTGGTGGCTCAGGGGAGACCTTCTGGCTCTCCCCAGCTCCCTGACAGGAGGCTGGAGACAGGTGGGGGTCGGGCTCTTCTCCCAAGGAACAAGTGACAGGACAAGAAGAACAGGCTTCAAGTTTCCCCAGGGGAGGTTGAGGTTGGCCCTGAGGAACAATTTGTTGCCCTGGAGGGTTGTCCAGGGCTGTGCCAGGCTGCCCAGGGCAGTGGTGGAGTCCCCATCCCTGGAGGGGTTTCCAAGCCGTGGAGCTGTGGTGCTGAGGGACATAGGTCAGTGGGGACCTAGCAGTGCTGGGGCAATGGTTGGTCTCGATGATCTGAAAGGTCTCTTCCAACCAAAATAATTCTAAGATTCTCCTGCACAGCTCCAGCAAGCGGCACTGGGTCAGGGCCCAGGAGCTGCTCCAGCATCCCCAGTTGCTCCTTGCCACAAGTCCCCTGGAGCTGCAGACACTTTCCTCTCTAGCTTCTCTGCCCTTTGGCCTTGCAGCAGCCTGGTTTCCATTCCTATCCTGAGCACGTGAGAGCAACACTGGTGTTTGGGATCACAAGGAGGAGCACAGGGGCACTCACAGATCTCGCTGGGGTGGGAGCTCCTCACATTGATCCTTTTATAGCCCCACAGGAGCAGTTGCCAGTCCAAGAGCAAGCACCTGCACTCACTTAGCAGCCTGCCTGGGCACCCATCCAGCACACTAGGACCTCCCAGTCCTGAGTTTGTCCCCAGCCTTCTCCTGACCCCCATGCCCACTGCCAGCCCGGAGCTCCATTTTCAGCCCCAAACTGGCAGCAGACAGTGAGCAAGTGGGGCAGGATGATCCCCTGATAATCAGCAAGGCATCCATGGGATGCGTTCCTCGTGCTACGGTCTAGTGGTTAGGAAGATGTTGGGATGAAGGTTGGACTTGATCCTAGAGGTCCTTTCCAACCATGGTGACTCTGTGATTGTATGCCACCGACCCACATCACAACCCTGAGGATGTCTGAGTGAATGCAAAGGGATCAGATCCCACCAGGATGAGGGTCCCACCCCAATGGAACCCCCCCAAGTCATAACACAGACCCTAGAGGGAAAGGAGAGACAGCACGGCAGGGTTTGAATCAAGAAGACACTTTAATCAGACTTATCAGACAGATCTGGATTTCCAAATAAATAGATTTATCAAAACAGAATAAAACAAGAAACCAGGGATAAATATATGTACCAAAACAACCTGAAAATCCCCCAAAGCTCTTTCCAGACAGTGGGAGGGTGCTGCTGCTGCTCGCCCTCCTCCCCACACTGCAGAAATGGTCCTGTCTGCCCTTTGGGAGATGCCCCTCCTGTGAATACAGCCCAGTAGATATTATGTAGGATATATATAAATATATAGCATAATAACATGCTTAGTAGCGACCTTAGCGCAGTGTTCGGGGCCTCAGACCCTGTCAGCAAGGGGGGTCCTCCCCAAAACTACAACTTCAAGTGACCTGCAAAGAAAGGAAAAGAATCCTCCCAGTTGAAACAGAGGAGAGAAGATGAAAGATTTGATAAGAAATGCACTTTGGAGGGAATTCAGCCAAAGAAACCATTTTCACAGAGTCCCAGCATGGTGGGGCTGGAAGGGACCGCTGGAGACCCTCTCCTGCAACCCCCCTGCTCCAGCAGGTCACCCACAGCAGGGTGCCCAGGATCACATCCAGGGGGGTTTGGAATCTCTCCAGAGCAGGAGACTCCACAGCCTCTCTGGGCAGCCTGCTTTAGTTCTCCACCACCCTCAGACTACAGGGTCTCCAAGAAAAGAATGAAGGATGACTTTCCTCTCCTTGCAGGTCATCTTTAGGCCAGCAGTTGGTAAAAGAAAAAAAAAAAAAAGCCTGGTCATGGTCTGCTTTGCTGCTAGCCCCTGATGCTCTTCAGAAACACTGGGGTGTCTGGGACGTAGCCCCACCTTCACGTCACACCAGGTCTCACCTCTGCTCCGTGCCTCCCTCCACACACTGGTGGCAGGAGGTGCCAGCCGGGCTCTGCTGCTCTTCTGCCCTGGCTGCTGCTTCACTTTGGTTCTGTTTGCTGGAGTTTCTGTGGCTTACACTCGTGTAGCTGTTCTCGCTGTGCTGGTCTAGTAATGCAGCTTTGGGTTTCCTATATATGTGTGTGGGGAGGTGGGGGGGTGGATAAATCAATAGGTTAAAATTTCTTTCTTTACAAGTTCTTTGTTTCTTTCTCTGGGCTCTCTGTCATCCTCAGCTCTGATGTTTGGGCTCGGAAGAAGTTCCAGTGACCTGCACAAGCAGAGACAGACACTCATTGGCAACAGTCTTTGGAGCAGGAAAATACAATTTACTCCATGTGTGGCAGGCTCCGCACTGGAGGACCCACGAGGACCATGCTGGGAGAGAGGTGGAGAGGGAGGTCTACCACAACACTGGCCATGGCCAGAGCAGCTCATCACTGGCCCCATAATATGGTCCTAGACTTTGCCATCTTGGAATTAAGTTGGTATTTGAGGTCAAGAGGGGCTCTACATACCTCCAGCAATGCAATTAACAGCACAATCCAATTTTCCAATGCTTTCCCTGGAATCCACTCCAGTGTGGGCAAAAGGAAAAAAGATCGCTCTGAAGTGGGGATAAATCCCCTCTCTGCCTCCTCAGATGGTGCTTCAACACGAGCAGTTAGGACTATGTCCTCCCCAGCATGGCTGGGATTTGGGCTGACCTGGAATCCCAGAATCCCAGCATGGTGGGGCTGGAAGGGACCTCTGGAGATCACCTCCTCCAGCCCCCTGCTCCAGCAGGTCACCCACAGCAGGATGCCCAGGATCACATCCAGGCAGGTTTGGGATCTCTCCAGAGCAGGAGACTCCACAGCCTCTCTGGGCAGCCTGCTCCAGGCTCGGCCACCCTCACACCAAAGAAGTTTCTCCTCCTGCTCAGGTGGAACCTCCTGGGTTCCAGTTGGTGCCCGTTGTCCCTTGTCCTGTCACTGGGCACCACTGACAAGAGTCTGGCCCCAGCCTCTGGACCACCACCCTTTAGATATTTATACACATTAATAAAATTCCCTGCCTCTCAGGGGAAAGACAAATTTTGTTTGTCCTCTGACTCATCAGCCACAAGCCAAAATCCACATTTCATGGGTCACAGGCAGGTAGGCTGCTCTCCTCCCTTCTGCCAGCCCCATTTCTTTGGGGTGAGTTGCTCGAGACCCCAGATCCATACTCATTTTTCTTCTGCTGCCCCAGCCTTGGCTCTTTGTGCAGCACTTTGCAACCACCTATGGTAGGGGAAGGCCCTGGTGCAGAAGAAGAAACCCCCCTAGAGTCTACCACACGCCCTTACCGGCGAGCTGCAGACTCTCTGTGAAGCAAATGCACCAGTGGGAGCTGAGAAACACCCCATAAACTAGCACCAAGTGTCCCAATCCCTCTCCTTGCTCCCCTAAAACACCAGCATCCCTGCAGGAGGTGGCTGGAGGTTCTTTCCCTCTAGGTGGTCATTCCCCCCATAATCCCAGCAAGGATTATGCAGCCCTGATGTCGTCATCCGCAGGGGGGGCATATTTTCGCGCTGAATTAATCTCCTGTTGTGAAGAAATCACCGGCCAATGCCTTCCTAGAACTTGCAGTGGAGGCAGGGGGACGGTTTCACAACAGGGTTATTTATCAGGGGAAACTGAGGCAACAAGAACGGGCCACATGCCAGAGACCCCATAAGGGCACGAAGCCCAACCTGGGAGCAAGGACTCAAAAATCCCACAGGGTCTGATGTTGTCTGAGCAGGTCAGAGGTGAAAACCAACCTCCACCCTGCCTGGGGCAAGGGAGTCCTGGTGCCGTTCCCGGCCGCCCGCTGAGCCATGGGTGCTGGACAAGGCAGGATTGGCTCCGATCCGAATGTGACCCCCAAAATCCTAACCCAGGCCAGGCGAAGAGGCAGCCAGCAGGAGAGAGCACAACAGTTTCTCTCCACACAGGCCCTCTCGGCATGGGCACTGACATTCCGGCTTCTTGTAGCATTGACGCACATCCAAGAACGTTAAGAATCATTTTTCAAAAAAAAAATATTTCAGGAGTTTATTTTTCTCAAATCCCTTGCATTTTTTTTTTCACTCTCCGTAACTCCAGATGGATTAAATATAAAAATCAAACAGTTTTACGGGCTCTGGGGAGACAAAGCCTTTGGATTTCACAAGCGTGCATCCACTTTTAGAAAGCTGGCTGCCCTTTCCGAGACCATAAAGTGAAAATGTGACCACTAAGCAGGAGCGTTGAGTGTGAAGACAGGTCAGCCCCGACCCAGCTATTCTTGCACAAACCTTCTCCCCGTGGTCCAGCTCCTGATGCCGTGCTGGGATCTCTGAAGCCTTTGCAGAAGGATCAGAGCACGGCAGCAAAACAGGGGGGTTGTTTGGAGCAGGATCTCCTGGAGAAGTGGGGAAATGGGATTTTTTCTCTCCCTACCTTCATTCGTCCTGGTGATCAGCCTGAAGTTCTGGGCT
Organism: Merops nubicus; assembly: GCF_000691845.1. Taxonomy (NCBI): domain Eukaryota; kingdom Metazoa; phylum Chordata; class Aves; order Coraciiformes; family Meropidae; genus Merops; species Merops nubicus. Next base: position 17,563 of record NW_008606015.1, read on the forward strand.
TCTTGCTTGAATTCCTGTTTGCTGATCTTCTTTGTTTGTATCAGGTGAAATATTCCTGCAGAGGGAAACATGGGGATCAGATCCTGTGATGCTCAGTTTAAGGCTCAGCCTGGTTTGTGGGCAAACCTCTCTGTCCTCTCCTGAGATCCAAAAGGGACAATGGACACCCCGCAGTCCTGGTTCAGTGCAGGACCTGCTGCCAAAGCCTGGTGGGAGTTTGGGAGTGAATTCAGAGCTGGTCAAAGACCAGGAAAGACCTCACTTGCAAAATGCTTGTTAAAGCAGAACCCAACAGGGACAACACCACGAAGCAGGTGAAAGCCAGAAGATTTTGTTGGTCTGAAAAGCATCTTGCACTGGAGAAGATCTCCTCTAGAGATGTGGTGCTGAGGGACATGGGTTAGTGAGGACCTGGCTGTGCTGGGGGAACAGTTGGGCTTGATGATCTGAAAAGTCTCTTCCAACCCAAATGATGTGATGATTCTAAACTGTAAGAAAAGTAAAGATGAGGCCAATGGGATCCTTGGATCCCTATGCTCTCTGCTCACTCTCAAACACCTATCTTCCCCAACCACAGCGGCCCCTCCATCCTCAGATGCTTTCCTTTCCTGGAAGCGGCCGGGGACCAAAGTTTTCCATCTCTCTGCCCCCAGCCCTGAACCTCCTCCGGGAGAGAAAAGAACACGAATGACCTCAGCAGAGATTGATATTTCTGCCTGTGCCAGCACCGTCCCGTTAGTGGAGGTGCCTGACTCAGACGTTTGACCCCAGAAAACCAGAACCTGCATTTAGCAATGGATGTGACCTTTCTGTGGGATTAGGGCTTGCAAGATCCACTCTTGCCTGCGACGCGTGACAAACCAGGCAGGTATGCCTGGCACATCCTTCCCCACCTCCCACCCGGGCTCTCCGTGCATCCAGCCTCTTGCTGTCGGCAGGCATGAGAGGCAACGTGGTCCTCCTTATTTGGTAGAAGAGACTTTCCCCAATTCCCAGCAGCAATTACACATAAAAAGAGTATGTAGCAAAAGGGAAGCGACTGGCAAGTCCTATAAACGAGATGTTATGGAGTGGAGAAAATTAATGCAGGAAGCCAAAGACATCCAGAGAACTATGTGGCTATCTGGACTATTAATAAGTCCTTTAAGTGGGTGAGGAAAAGGAGTCCTACCAGTAACAAAAGAAGATACTGAATGGAGATAATAAAACTGTTAATGACGCAAGAAAGGCACAAGTGTTCAATAAATCCTTCTGGTCTATACTTAGAAAGGAGCAGGATGGTGTGCTTGCAGTCCCCGTGCACTTTCCAGTACATTAGTAACCAAGAGGATATTTTAAACAAGAGCTACAAGAGATAAACATCTTTTAATCAACCGACCTAGATAATGTTCACCCCAGAGCCCTCGGAGAGCTGGCTGAGACCTTTGGCCTCCCAGGATGGTCGTTTCTAACAGATGCCAGGAGCTGGGGAGCAGTGGAGGAATGCAGATGATGCTCCAGCTCGCACAAGGAGAGCACAAGAATAGCCCCCTACGCCTGCCACCCGCCCAAGAGGCGTGATGGGATGGAGCTGGGAAAGGCTGATGTCATTTCCCAGCAAGCAGATCCTCTCCGGCAGCACAGGATGGTTCTTTGCCAAATTCAGGATGAGCTGGAGGGAGGTGGTGGTGCTGTCAGGCACTTAATGCCCTTCGTGGCGCTTCAAAGGGGGGCGATAAAAGAGTGACAGGTTTTTGAGCAGGGCTTGTTGAGACAGGACAAGGGGGAATGGTTTGAAACTCAAAGAGGGAGATTTAGAATGGAGAAAAAGAAGATATTTTGACACTGAGGGTGGTGAGCCCCTGGCCCAGGTTGCCCCAAGAGGTGGTCACTGTCCCATCCCTGGAACCATTCCAGGTGAGGTTGGCCAGGGCTCTGAGCAACCTGCTCTAGTTGCAGATGTCCCTGCTCCCTGCAGGGGGGTTGGACTGGATGACCTTTGAAGGTCCCTTCCAACCCCAAAAATCTTATGATTCCATTCTTTAGGCACTGCCTCAGGACCAAAAAACAAGTGGAGTGCAGAAGAGCACAAGGAACGAATTAAGGACCAGCCCCATCTCCAAAAGAACAATTCATCTTTCCTCATTTGTGGAGAGAAACTTGAGGGACAGGTTCTTCCCCAGGGCCATTCTGCCCATCCTGAAGTGGGGGCACGGGAGATGTTGTAACTGTTCCTCTCTGCTGCCTATGTGGGGAACCAAGATGACTCTTCAAACATGGTACTCTGGGCTGGGGAGTGACACAAGCCTAATTCAAGAAACTGGTCTCAGGACTTGCTAAACCATCTGCAGAACAAAGCCTTGGCAGGTGGACAGAAGCAGGATCATGGGTGCACATGGGTGAACAAGACCTATCCCAGAAGGACACAACTTTGACCACAGTCCCATACCTCGATTTGGCCTCTGCACATCAAGAAAGACACCGAGAGAATCCAGAGCAGAGCTATGGGAAGGAGGAAAGGACCAGAAATTTCTGTCATCAAGGACAGATTGAAATAATCAACTGGTAGAACTGTGTAATAGAGGTCAGACACAGGAGCTGATATCATCTTCAGAGGAAAGGAGCCTGCTCTTCACACCTTCAGTGGAGAGGACAAGAAAGGAAGAGCTTGAGCTGCAGGGAGGCTGAACGTTGGGAAAAATCTTCCCTTAGGAAGGAGTTTGTGGCCCTGGAAGAGATTATGTGGGTCATGGAGTTTCTGTGGCAGGAGATCTTCAAATGTACATCAGAAGAGCATGGGAATGGCTAGTCTGGACCCCACAGATCTCCACCAGCCTGGCTGTGAGGGTATACCAGCATGGTGGAACCCTGGGGATCGCTGAAGGTTCCAGAGCTGCAGGTTTTCGGGATATAAAGGAATATTTTGATCAATGTCTAAGCAACAGCCTGGCAGGATAAATGTGGAAAAGAGGTCCACGGAGGGCCCACACCTCCATTGAGGCATGGTGAAAGGCAGGAGGCAATGATGGAGCCTCCAAACTGTGCCAGTCCCTCTCTGATCCAGTCCGTTCATCTGTTGTCCTCACTGCCTATGATAATTCCTGCTCACTTTCCTCATCAGATAGTCACTTTTCAAAACTCCTGAGGTGTTCAGCCCCCTAAAACCATGGGGAAGCCCTCTCTGCAACTCATCCAGGGGTTGGTCATGCACCACCGTAAGCTGGGTGAAGCTTCTTGCTGGGTGTTGGTGCCTGTTTCTCCTCCCAAGTCATGGAGGAAACCATGGAGGAAACCATCCTGGCACAGGAATAGATCAGGCCACGTAGGTATCACAACCCCATACAAAGGCAGATGGACAGGCTCCAGGTGTGACTTGCAGCCTCTTTTATCCACACACGCTGCCCTGTTGGTAGAGTGATGGACCATGGAGAGGTGGAATCCATATGTGACTGAGCTCATGCTCTTTCCCAACAGTAACACTTCACTCTGCCAAGCAAAAGAGCTGTGTTGGCCTCGGGGACAAGGGCCTCCCCTGTCCTTGGCTGGCAGGGCTCGGGAGCTCCGTGCAGACATGAAGCTTTTGGCCTCAGAAGGTGGCGAGAAGGTTTAGGTGGTGACCTCTGCCAAGGAGCGAGGAGGGGAAATGGTGGGGCCCAGACAGTGCAGGCTCAGAGCTGTCCTCCAGCTACAAGGTACCATTGTGAAGGAGGCTTTGCTGAAGCAGGGGGGAGGATGGGCAGAGGGGCACCGTGGAGGATGGAGGATGGCAGGGGGAGGATGGAAACATGCTGACAGCCAGGGCTCCATCTCTGGAGTTCATTTCTTAGCTACTATCCACATCTGCCAACCCTCGGCAGCTAAGAGGAGCCAGTCCCAGGAGGACTGAGGTCTCCTTAGGGAGTGAGATGAGACCCAAGAGACCAGAATATCTGCCTACACATGTCCAGAAGACATGGGCTGAGCACCACCATATCCATAGGTAGGGTGCGACGAACCTCAAGTGCTCAAGGCACAAGTTTTTGCATGGGGTAGAGCATGTCCAGCCAAGACTCAGGGTTGGGGCACTGTGATGCTTTCCCAGATCCAAAAGAAATACAACACAAATATCTACTGGACAAAGTGTCCCTAGTAAAGACCAACTCCTCTGGCCCATAAGAATGTTGCAGGTACAGGTGGCATTTGACAGCATCATATCAGGATCGGTTTCATTTGACAATGTATTTGCTGTACTTTGACTTCTGGAGGACACATTAAGCAAAACATCCAAATCCATCCACCCAAAATGTAAGGTAGGGACAGTCCATCCCCACTGCGTGCCCCTTTGCAACAGCTCTGCAAGCTCTGCTCCCAGTGGTGGGTGGACCAGGGTCAAAAAAGAGCAAATATTTTGCTTTCCATTTGTGTTTGGCATGGAAATGGGTAAGTTTGGAGGAACAGCCCCATGGCCCTTGCCCCATCTGCCCATATGCCCTGTCTCTGGTGGTGTTAGAGCTTGTGATGGGGTACACTGGGGCCAAAAATTGGTTTCCAAGCCTCTGGTCTGCACACAACTGCAGCAAAAGAATATGAAAAGGGGAGTCAGAAACGCCAGCCTGCTGTCAGCAGGTTTTGACTCCCCACACAAGGTCTGGAGCACCACTAGAAAAGCCTGAAAAATTGAACGAAGCTTGGAAAGCAGCAGGTTTCCACACACACCTCCTCGGTTGCTGGCTGGTTTTGTTACGGTACTCACCTTTAATCAGCTTCCAGTTGTAGATCTCCACCTCTTCTGCAGGCTCCTTCTCGATCGCGATTGTCTTGAGGATCTCCTTGGAGGTCTCCGAGCTTGGTGGCACAAACATGTACATCAGGACACGGTTGGGGCTCTTGCCACACCGGGTGGTGACTATTTCATCGGTGGGTTTTACTTTGGTTTCTGCATGAAAACAAGGTCAGAGTCCATTAAACAGCAGCAGGAAGGAGCTTGGAGGAGCCACCTCAGCACTCAGGTCAAGGGAAAGGCATCTCGTTGGGTTTGATGCCATGAGGCACAGCCGCAGCTCTGCATGGGACCTTGTCTGCCAGGCTCTGATGCCCAGCGCTGAGATCAGCAGCACAGGGAGATGTTGATGTAGGACCTGTAGACCTGCTCATCCCCGTGTTTCCTGTTCCCGTATATTTGAGCAGCCTCCGTGGCAGCGGGGATGGAGAAGGGGAAGTTCCTCCACCCAGATCCCCACACCCACTTGGAGCCATCACTGCTGCAAAGCCCACACCGGATTCCCCGCTTCCCATCTCGCTCCTGTTGCCATCCCAGAGGAGCAACTTCAGCAAAGCTCAGGGATGAGCCAGTGCCGTGGTCGGGCAGCGAGCCCAGCTCAGCCCCAGGGGTGGGCTCAGCCCCAGCCCCCTCCCCACGTGGGGTGCAACAGCGGGGACACCCCCCCCTGGGGGCACCAGCAGGACCCTACGTGACTTCTTCAACATCCTTGGTCAAGGAGAGCAGCTCATGTTTTTATATTTTTACATATCTGGAGTCATTAAGAATCCCCCATGGCTTTGGAAGGAGATTTATTGCCTTTGGTTGTGGTCCTTGGAAGGCGGAGGAGCCCAGCTCGGCTGAATTTAGCCTTGTTCTCCCAGTCGTCTTGGATCCTGAAGCTTTTTACACTACTCGAAAGAAAGTTTGGCTATAAATAGATGCATGGGGTTTATTTTAGTAGGACGGTTATTTCAGGCCTCATTCTGCTCTCCCCTGTGCTTTCTGCGGTGGTCCTCAGCTACTCCACTCAGACAGGGGCTGGAAAACCCTCTGTCAAGGGATGCAAAGCAGGGTTTGGGGGAAGACAAGCGTTGAGCTCTGCAGGCTCAGCGTAATGTGAAAGGGGAGGACCACAGCCCACCACCCCCATCCCTGCCACCACGTGGTCCAGGTACAGGGAAACCTCTGTCCCAGACCATCAAACTTCACCTCTCCAGGGCTGCTCTTTGCACCACATGAGGCAGCCTCACCTTCATGACAGGAAAACACGTGTCCTCACAGGTACAACAGGTATTTAACCACCTCAGAGCTTCACACTGGAGCCATTTAATGGCCAACAGCATTGAGGAAGAGGAACAGGGACCCAAGGGACACAGTCACACAGAATCCCAGTACGGTGGGGTTGGAAGGGACCTCTGGAGATCATCTCCTCCAGCCCCCCTGCTCCAGCAGGTCATCCACAGCAGGATGCCCAGGGTCACATCCAGGGGGGGGTTGGGAACCCAGCAGGAGCTGGTGCCCCCCCAGCCTCTCTGGGCAGCCTGCTCCAGGCTCGGCCACCCTCACACCAAAGAAGTTTCTCCTCCTGCTCAGGTGGAACCTCCTGGGTTCCAGTTGGTGTCCCTTGACCCCAGCAGACACAAAGTTCTCCCCATCCAACCAACACATCACAGCAATTTGGGATCGGGATCCCATCTGCAAATAGAAATCACTCAACATTTCTCTCAGGCTACTGGGTACAAAGAGAGGGGGACAGTCATGGGAACTGCCTGGAAAAAGAAAATGGGTGAAACCTCCAGGCAGTGAAGCAAAGGACAAGGATGTAACTTGGCTCAGCAACGTGTGTGTGATCGCTATCTGTGAATGCTGGAAAGCCAGAAGAAAATCATTTTGGCTGGGTCAGAGTGTTTAACTGGAAATAAATGAAGACTGAACAGCAGACAAGAGATCCCAGCAGAGAAGGTTGTAGACTTTAAACCACAAAGACCCACTATAATGGGAACACAAGACTGGAAGGGCTCTGCTCAGTCATCACATCCCATTCCCACCAGGAACCATGTCATAAATCCTGCTCATAAACAGATCAGAAACCTTATTAAAACAAGCTGAGCTTCTGCCCTTCGCTCCTCTGGGGACGTCATCCCAGAATCTCCCTTCTCAGGGGCTGGAAAACCTGGAAAATCCCAGCTGAAATTAGTTTGCAGCCTGTCTGCCCCCGTTTTCAAATGGGGCATTGCCACATTGACTTGTTGTCCCTGGTGAGACCCTTCCATGAAACCACCTCAAAGATGCACATCGGAGATCACCCAGAAAGTGCTGCATCTGCCCTCAGGCTCAAAGATACTCGGGTATCTTTAGTCTCTCTAGGGAAGCAGTGGGTGGTCCATCAGCTAACTGTCTGCTGCTGAATGATGGCACAGAGAGGCAGAACCTGGACAACCTTCCTCAATGGGAACAGACAATCTCATGCCCTTCCACATCTTTGCCAGGTCTGTGGTTTAAGGTAAACAGCTTTCCAAAGACCAAGAAGCAGCTGAGAAACCCAAAACCCATTGAACAATAAAAAAAGAAAGAAAGAAAGAAAGAAAGAAAGAAAGAAAGAAAGAAAGAAAGAAAGAAAGAAAGAGAGAGGCCCTCCTTGTTTTCTCTTTGGTCCACCAGGTCCAACCCAGTTCTACCTGGACCACACCAATAGTTGCGTGCCTAAACCTCCCTTTCCAGGGACAGGGATCTCAAGGCAAATTTAAACCAAACCATGAGTGCCACCACAGATAACTCTGCACCCAGAAAGTGTCCTACTAATTTCAAACCTGCATTTCAGCTGCTACAGTGTAACCCTACAACTTTTTGTCCCAGCTGAAGGTCTGGAGAACAGACTGTGCTTTCTCCCCAGAAGGCATCTTCTATCTGTCTGAAGACTCTTCACATGCCCCTTCTTGGGCATCTTTCTCCAAACTACACCTACCCAACAGATGCAACCTTTGGGCATCCGTGCAGCTTCCTCACCTTGGGTCAGTCCTTCTGCTCTCCAAGACAGGCCAACCCCTACATCGGTGCTCGCCCTACTGAACTCAACTGGTGTGAATTCAAGTCACCAGCGAGGTAGACCCTGCACATCTATCTGCTTTAAACCAAGGCTGAAGGAGGGAACTGGAAGGCAGCTGCAGGAGCAGGTGGGATCTCACCTACCTGGACATATTTTACAGCATTTCCCATCTACTTTCTCTGGATAGTCACAAGGATACTCTTTGGGGCATGTGATCTTCTGGCAGTCTTGGACACCATCCCTGCAAGTGCAGAGGATGCAGGGCAGGAGGCCGTAAAGCCGGAAGATGGGGTGCCACACTTCCCCATGGGAGTAGGTCTTCCCGTTGTACACACAAGCTGGAAGAGAGAGAGGAAAGAGTTGCTGGAGGAAGTAAACCCTCCTTCTCTTCCTACACCCAAGGCTTGATGGGGCTCAACGCAGTTCACCACCTTAGAAATGGGTGTCCCGTGTCTTGAGGGACATGGTCCTCTGGCAGCATGCCCACCAGCAGCAGGCATGGAGGTGCCATGGGGCAGGGGGATCAGCTCCAGGAGATGGAGGCTGCTGGGGTCAGTCACTGGTGGGGGCCAGGGGGTAAGTGTGGGCAGGACCTCACCTGCCTCCAAGGCTTTGCAAGGCCAGGGTCTCTCCAAGGCTGTCACAGGCATGAAGCACAGTGAAGAGTGCCACCTGCTGACTCCTCCATGAAAAGTTTTGGAGGTCCCAAAATTTCCTACAGGGCTTCATCTCCAAGGGAAGAGCCCTTCTGGAGACACAGTGGTGGGACAGCCCCCCCAGAGGAGAGGGACCTATCTTCTCTCCTTTGACTCAATGGGGTTGCCTGTTCATCTCACTCTCCTACTCTCTCCTCCAGGAGGAAGACCACAGTTCTGGGACAGACCCAGCATGGGGCAGACAGATGCAAGGAGAAATATCCTGTCCCTCTGCAGCACTGTTCTGGAAGGACCACGTGGAGTCTTCCAGCCGAGCACCTCCCTTCCAAGGTCCCAAATCTCCAAAACACCCCAAAGACCAATCTTCTTCCAACCCTTTTTGGAAAGTGGTAGATCCATGCAGCTGAGAAGCTGTGGGCCACCATGGCTGAGATAGCTGGGTGAGACTGTGGAGGAGTGGGGAGTAGGACTTGGTGGTGGAAACCTGCTGCAGAGACAGACTCCCTGGTGATTTCAAAGTCCTGGAAAAGTCACCTGAGGCCAAATACACTGTCTGACCCCCTCCATCCCTTACCTTTCTTGTGCTTCTCTTTCAAGACGATCTTCACGGTGGTGCCCCCTCCTCCTTTGGGTTTAAAGTTCCTGGGAATGAACTCCAGGGAGGAAGTGAGAACAGTGGACACGGTGGCTCCGGGTGGCTTCCTGCCCATTGCTTCCCCCAAGCACTGGTCCTGCGAGTGCCTCTGTGAGCAATCAGAGAAACAAAGGGGACTCAGACCTGGGCAGTTGGGTCGTTCTCACTCCAAAGCATGCTGGAAAAAGCCATGCAGCGTCCCTCACACCTTCCATTGGGAAGGTCCAGAGACTACAGAGATGAACAATGACCCAGGAGCCACCTCAGTGCCTGCAACTGCTCTATGCTGCATATAGGTCACCTTCATTGGGGCAGCACCCTCCTCATGCCACACACAACCCAATGGTCCCAGGTGTGGTCCTACATCATTAGCACTGGCAGGGAAATGGACTGATCTTTTCCAGATATCTGCTGGGGAACTGAGGACCATCATCCATTCAACCCTACCAGGATCAGAGAGGCAAGGATGGGCCATATCTTGCCTTCTCACCTAGTTGGCACCAAGAGGGTTGGTGTGGGGCTACCAGCCAGCAGGACTGAAATCCCAAGAACATCCCAGGCTTCCAAGAGCAAACCACCAGGACAAGACATGCAGCACAAAAGGTCTCCTTGTGTCTATTTTGGAGGTTTTATAGGTGGTGGAGCTGTGACGCTGGCGTTTCATCCAGCAGTATGGAAAATGGCAGGGCCAGGAGCTGCAAGTGACCTAATCCCACAGACCTGGCATGGGCCACCCAACTCTGAAATGTCACCATGATTCAACCCTCAACAGCCAAAGTGTCACTTTTTCCTCGCTGGGGATGCTGATACAACTAGCCTTGGGAAAGCATGCTGGTGGCCAGCTCCAGCAGTGGCTGTCCTGTGGGAGTTCTGACCCAGAGGCAGGTCACCTTTGAGCCCAGGATGAAAAGGAGACACCATCTCCTGAAGCAAAAGCCCTCAAAGAGACATTTTGACCACCTGACTCTATGAGTAAGGGTCACATCTGGCTGGCTGTCACCTCTGAGTCCACTCTGTGTTCCTCATCTGGTTTTAACCTGGCTGAGGCTAGCCAACACAGAGGAGAAGTGCCCAAGATTTCCAGTTCCCATGTGTCTTTTTCTCTTCCAAAGGCATCAGAGATGCTTCAGAGGAAGAAGACAGGCATCTTTCCCTGACGGTCTCAGGACCCAGCCTATGCTGATAGCCCTCTGCTAGCCACTTCCAAGACAAGTTTCATCTGTAATCCAGGTGCCTGTCCTGGTGGTTCTGCTATCCAAGGAACTGATTGCCCTCCTAGAGCTGCTGTGGGCCATTTCTTTGTAGAAGACAATGGCCAAGGGCAAATGGCTTTCTTCGAGCTGTTGAATGGGGCTGTGCTAGGAGCAATAATCAGAGTTCTAAAATCAAACGTCACGTACAACACCTCTGTTTAATTGCAGAGGTTCCTCTTCCATGGACTTCTCATATGAGCCATCTGCAAGGGAAAAAACATTGTCCTCTGAAATGCTGCAGGGCTGGATGAAGGTCCGCTGCTCTCTTTGAGTGAAAGCAGCTCTCTTCAGGGTGCTGGCCCACCTGCAGGGTCTGGAGAGAGAGGAGCTTTGAACATGCAATTCACATCACCCAAAGCAAACGGGAGTCATACCCCAAAGCCCCTTTTATCCCTACTGACTGTTAACAGCTCAGCTCCAAGACAGACATGGCCTTGTAGCTTCTGAAGATAGGTGGCATGAAAACAACCCGGAGGTGGAGTAAGAGGTGATGGGGATGATGATGAAAAAGAAATTCAAAGACATTTCTCACCAAGTCAATGACATGCCTCAACTGCACCAAAGAGAACTGGGAGAGAGGAACACAAATTGCAGAAGAGAGGAGTTTGGAAGAGGGATCTGGGAGAGGTCACTCTGTGTCCATGGCCTGGAGACCACCGTTGTTTTCCAGTTTCATAAATATTTCTTGTATTTAAGAGTCATTTTATGCTGTGACTTCATTGTCAGCAGGGTGTGAACCTGCCTGTTCACTCTTGGGTCTGTCTCATCTGGAAGCATGGAGCTTGATTTTCTTCTTACCCTCTCAGGAACGAATCAAGGGAACAGAAGCAAATTCAAGACTTTTTCCTCAATGGAGAGCTGTGGGAGTGAAACTCAGCCATGCTGGACTGCGGTGGAAGAGGGGTCTTCGAACCTCATTGTCCTGGAAACTTCCCCAGAGCAACAGTAGCACACATCATCTTTACGTGCTCCATCCAACCACCCCCATCCTGGTGGGTGAGTGGTCTGGAGGACCTTGCCCTCCATGCAGGTCCCATCTCTTGCACGATGCACCAGTGGAAGGGCAAAAAGCTCAGCCCTAGCCAGCGTATGAGCAGCAGGGAGGCAGGACACAACAAGGGGTGAGAGGGGAAGCATGAAAGAAGAAAACAACAATGAGGTTTCCCCAATGAGGAACCATGCAGGAAGAAAACCTGAGCCCTCATCTTTTGTTTCCCAGTGCAACCAAGACATAGCAAGTGGCCTGATAAACAGCACAGGCTTCCAAAATCCTGCTAAAGTGGTTTGAAATGGCTCCTGCAAGGTGGGAGCAACCAGCTGGGGTATCCCAGCCCTTGCTCGGGAGCAGCTCCCAGGCCCCTCATTACCTTTGCAGACCTGGCAGCGGGAATCTGGCACAGTTAGTGGGGAGGAGCACAACAGCTCCGGGCAGGTCACCAAGCCACAGTAAATCTGGCCTTCCTAGGAGAGAAGGAGGAAAAAAAAGCATTGTCAGATCCAGACAAGGCTGTACGTCCCCCGTGTTGGGGTGACAGCTCTTCACATTGCAGATCTAGCATAAATCAAAAGCCCCCCAACAGTCATAGAATTATGGAAACATTTTGGTTGGAAGAGACCTTCAAGATCATCAAGTCCAACCATTAACCCCAGCACTGCCAGGTCCCCACTGACCCATGTCCCTCAGCACCACATCTCCACGGCTTGGAAACCCCTCCAGGGATGGGGACTCCACCACTGCCCTGGGCAGCCTGGCACAGCCCTGAACAACTTTTTGGGGGAAGAAATTATTCCAAATGCCCAACCTAAAACTCCCTTGGAGCAACTTGAGGCCATTTCCTCTTGTTCTGTCACTTGTTCAGCCTCACAAATCACCAACCATCAGCTTGTCCCACTTGACCTGCACCCACCAGTGCCCATGTACTCATGAGCAGAGTGGTGTCCCACAAAAAAGGGGAGGCATGGTTAGTGCTGCCAGACTTTAAACAGCCACCACATACCTCCAAACTCTGCAGAACACCCACCAGTTCAAAGTGGCACAAGAACCTTTTCCCTGACATCTCCCAGGACAAGGATCTGGAGGAGACAGGTAGAAAAGGGAAGCATGATGCTGAACCCAGACCGAGGTCCACACCAGTTCTGCCTTCCCTCTCTCTCAGGTTATTCAGTAACACCAGATCCAAGCATGCAGAGACACTGGGTTAAGAGCTGTAGACGGATGTTCAGATATAGACCTTCTTCCCATTTTGGTGGTTTAGTTTGGAAAGCATCAATGCTGTAGCGACCCAAGCTGAAAGCCAGAGGTCAAGGCCCATCTTGACTGTAGTGCACCCCAGTCCCACTTTGGCCAATGGACTTGCACTTGTTTGATGGAGACCTAATCTTTTGCTGCTTTACAGATGTTCAGCAGCCCAGCAGCAGCCAGACCTCAACAACAAGGTCCTCTTCTGTGTGCAGCAATTTTCTCTGGGGCATCCACAAGCTCTCAGTCAAACAAAACCAAACACAGCAGCTTCCTCCACCATCAGGAAGCCAAGCTGCTGTGCAGGGCATGTGGAGAGGAGGAAGAAGGTTTGGTAAACTAGAGGATCTGATGGAGGCCCCTGCAAACCAAGCCCTGCTCTCTGCTTCAGGGACCTCCATGGGGTCCAGACCTTCAGGGAATGGGGTTTGGCCACGCAGCCACTCCCTTCTTTCTCCTGACCAGCAGCTCAAAAGCAAAGTCCTGCCGCAGATGGGAAAGAGCAAAAGTCATAAAAAGCAGGATTTATCCCAGAGGCTCTGCTCTCAGGGTGGTTTTCAAAGAGGTTTAGACCAGCTGTTCCCGCAGCTGTTCTAGCAGCTGACAGCATCAGACACAGCCTGGCGAGACCCCGCTGCTGCAAGGCTCCACAGCCATCCTTTTATTTTCCCCTTCATATCCAAGGTGTTATCCTGCCGAAAAAAACAGAGCCTGAGCAAGAGCCAGTGCATCCAAGAGGGACACGTTGCTCCACGGGCTCCTGGGGACAGTGGTGGCTGGGGTGGGACAGCAGGGCCAAGGTGGGCACATGCAGTTGGATTCAGTGGCTCCTTCCTGATGTTTGTCCCCAGCCTGGCAGGCTGGCATGGGCTTGGGGCCCATATGAGAGGGTCCAGCCTCAAAAGCTGTGTAATTTCTATGTCTAGGATATTTCTCTTGCCACCCAGCTCTGAGGCGTGCACAAGAACCAAAGACTCAGACCAGCTAGCCTGGTATCACAGATACTTTACTGTCAAGCATCAGCTGAAGGTAACCACCATGTGAGTGCTTTGGGCATGACAGAGGGAGGTGGTTTGGGCTTTCTCACCCCATTTTATTTCCTGGCCAAGCTTAGTCCAAATGGACAGACTGGAGAGTTGTGTTGAGATTAATTTAATGAAGTTCAACCAGAGCAAGTGGAGCGTCCTGCAACTGGGGTGGAATAACCCCCTGCACAAGTAAAGGTGAGGGACTGACCTGCTGGAAAACAGCTCCAGTGAGAGGGACCTGGGAGCCCTGGAGGACAAGTCCACTATGAACTGGCAATGGGCCCTCATGGCCAAGAAGGCAAATGGTCTCCTCGGGTGCATGAAGAAGAATGTGGACAGCAGGTCAAGGGAGGTTCTCCTCCCTATCTATCTGCTCTGCTCTGGTACTCGGGAATATTTGCCCATTTCTGGGCTCTGCAGGTCTCAAGAGAGACCAGGAGCTACTGGAGAGAGTCCAAGGGAGTCTGTGAAGCTGCTGAGGGGCCTGGAGTATCTCTGTGCCAGGACAGGCTGAGAGCCCTGGGGCTGCTGAGCTGCAGAAGAGAAGCCTCAGAGGGGATCTGATCAAGGCTGAGCAAGAGCTAAAGGGCCCCCGGGAGCAAGAGGCCGGGTCAGACTTTTGTCAGTGGAGAAACTTCTTTGGTGTGAGGGTGGCCGAGCCTGGAGCAGGCTGCCCAGAGAGGCTGTGGAGTCTCCTGCTCTGGAGAGATTCCAAACCCACCTGGATGTGACCCTGGGCACCCTGCTGTGGGTGACCTGCTGGAGCAGGGAGGTTGGAGGAGATGATCTCCAGAGGTCCTTTCCAACCCCCACCATGCTGGGATTTTGTGATTCCATATTTGCTACAAGAAAGCACAGAGCAGTGGAGCCTGGTCCCACCCGAGGGCTCTGTAGAATGAGAAGTGAAAGCAACCTCTGCAGCCCTCTTTTTCTTTTTGGCAGAGGCTGCAGCCAGCCTGAGCAGTTCCCCACAGCATTCAAGTCCAGGATGTCCAAGCCCAAGTCCTCCTCCATCTCTTCTCCCTCTCAAGTAGCAGGAGCTGCTCCATTTCTCTCCCAACACTCAGCTCCTGGCACACATGGTCCAACACTCCACACACCCTCCCCATCACCACTGGCCAGTCTGCCTCATGTCTCCTGGGCAGTGTCAGGACTCAATTTTTGGTGGTTTCTCATAGGATCCCTGCCTGTGGGAGGGAGCTGGGCAGAGCAGAGCTAAATCCTGTCTCAGAGCATTGCCAGAGGCTCCTGGAGAAGGAATTTCCCTCTACTGCTGGCAACAAGTGGTGGATGGTCACTCTATCCCAGGGATGCATGCTGATGACCACAAAGCATCCTGGCAGCCATCACAGCCCTCAAGTAGAGCTGTCAGGACCGTCAAGGAAGATAGACATGTGATGCTTCTGTGAATGTCATTGCAACTCAGCGTGAAAGGCAGATGCTTCCTGCAGATGCTTTTTGTAGACAGCCTGGCAGGCACACAGGCAGCCCCTCCTCAGGGCACAGCTCTGCACACAACAGCCTGGAGGGCTGCTGAACACGTTGCAGGATTTTCCAGAAGAGACCAGTTCCTGGTGCTCAAGGAGGTCCCAGACACAGGTTCAGCTCCCAGTTAAATCCAAGCAAGGGCGATGAAGATCACCAGATGCTTGACCATTGCCATCCCTAACAGCCAGGCTCTGCTGCAAGTGCCCACATCTCTCTGCTGTCATCTCCCAGCTGCTTCAGGGGTGAGTTCCAAGCTTGAAGGGCAGAAGCTTGCTACTGGAGTCACCACAAGACCCAGGCACCCCGCAGTGGTTGGGAGCCACCAGGTCCTTCCAGGAGCTCAGCCCCTGGCAGCCGGGGCTGCACCCCCAGCCTGGTGGGCAGCAGGGCAGGGAGGGGATCCTGCCCCTCTGCCCCGCTCTGGGGAGACCCCCCTGCAGTGCTGGGGCAGCTCTGGAGTCCTCAGCACAGCAGAGACAGGGACCTGCTGGAGCGGGGCCAGAGGAGCCCCAGCAATGAGCCGAGGGGGGAACCCCTCTGCTGGGAGCCCAGCAGGAGAGAGTTGGGCTTGGGCAGCCTGCAGAGGAGAAGGCTCCAGCTGGGGAGACCTTCTGGGGGCCTGACAGGACTTCCAGGGGCCTGTCAGAAAACTGGGGAGGGACTTTTTCACAGGGCTTGTTGGGACAGGACAAGGCAGGATGGTTTGAAACTCAAAGAGGTAGATTTAGATAGACAGGAGGAATTGATGTTGAGGATGGTGAACCCCTGTCCCAGGTTGCCCTGAGAGGTGGTTGCTGCCCCATCCCTGGAACCATTCCAGGGGAGGTTGGCCGGGGCTCTGAGCAACCTGCTCTAGTTGCAGATGTCCCTGCTCAGTGCAGGGGGTTGGACTAGATGACCTTGAAAAGTCCCTTCCCACCCAAAGAGCTCTATGATTCTATTCAATCCCAGCAGCTCAACATCAGGCTCAATGTCTCAAGAACTTCTGAAGCCCAAGAGCTGGCACCTTATATACTTGTTGCCTTGCAGCCATGTTGAACTCTCCCATGTTCCTCTGGCTACGAACTCCATCTGCTTTGCAGCAAGCACATATGTGGACAGGCTCATGGTTGTCCTCATGGCCATCTGCCATACGATGCCTCAGTGGGGCAGGTGGGACAGCTGGGTGCTGTGAGGTGCTGGGGCACCCATTGATGCACAGACAAACGCACCCATTGGTGTGCTCAGTCGGGACAGGGCTGTCCTCCTCCCCACCCCCAGGAGACCCGGTGGGACGCTGCTGGGGTGCAGGAGCAGACCCCGAGCCCTCCCCAACCCACGGGCTCGCGGGCAGCTTACAGAACAGCTACACTGGACACACTGGTTCGGCTGGCGGCTGGGAAAGAGCTCACTGGTGGTGAACATCTCGCCTTGCTGGTAGGTCGTCCCATTGTACTGGCAGGACTTGATGGGTGCCCGGAGGCCAGAAGGGGAATGTGGCTCTGGGAAAGAAGGTAAGAAAGCAACAGGATGAGTGCCAGCCCTTCCCCGGCCCCGACATCACACAGGTGCTCAGCAGCTTCCCTACCAGCCCATCCTGAAAGGACAAGGAGACCTTCACGCCACCACAGTTATCAGGAAGAAGTGGCCTCAGGGCATTGCACGACCCATGGAGATTTACATGTCCAAAAGCTTTTGGAGGATGGGGTTATCCTGACCATGCAGACCTCATCACTGAGGTCAAACCTGGAAGTCTGACCTCCTGGGGTCTTGTCCCCTGCTGTGCCAGAGCAGTGGCCAAGTTAGTCAAGAACCATTGGTGGTGAGGAAAATGAGACAAAAAAAATTACAAAAAAAAAAAACCAACCTATTTGTAATTTTTAGCTAATTATCCATGGAAGAAGCCCTTTTGATCTGACTCCAGCTGATGCTGGAGATCATCACACCCAAGAGAGGGGAAAATTCAAGAATTTTGTTTAAAATTTTCAAAAAAACTTTTTGAAAGTAAAAAAAAACAGCCCGAGCTGCTGTTGCTTCTGTGACCACATGAGCAGGGCCAGACCCAGCGTCACTGTGGTGCCCTAGGCATGGGCACTGAAGCGACTGCAGTTGAGGAACATCCTGCAGGACCATGGCCACCCTGTCACCTCCTCCCTGTGGGATGTCCACCTACCAAGACACCGTGGGCAGCACTGCTGGGGGTCTGTGACGGGGCTGGCACACTGCAGAGCCGGGCACTTGATCCGGTAGCATCTGATGTTTGTGTTCTGGGGAGACACAATGAGAAAGATGGTTTGGTCATCCCTGGAACCATTCCAGGCCTGGGCTCTAAGCGACCTGCTCTAGTTGAAGAAGTCCCTGTTGGCGCAGGGACTAGATGACTTTGAAAGGTCCCTTCTAACGCAGACTATTTAATGATTCTATGAATTCTATGTTCACCCCTGCACAAGGAGGAAGATGTTGGATGATGGCCACGTTACCATGACAGATTGTGATGGTGTAGCTCATCCAGCCAAGGACATCTCCGTCGATGGCTCAAACCCAGCTAGCTCATAGTCCCATCTCTCATCATCAAAGACCACCCATGGTCCTACAGCAGCCCCGAGCCACCTCCACCCACAGGTCACCAATGCTACTGTGACAGTTCCCTCTTGTGAGGGGGTCTTGTGACCTTGTAGTCAACTCAACACCCCCAAGGGGACAAGGAGCTTCTTCAAAAAGACAGAGATTCTATGTCCCTACAGGACTGGAAAAGGTTTCTCTGACCAAATTAGACACCAGAACTGATCTCCTTAAGGCTGGCAAAGCGATGCCCCAGGAGAGCAGCATCCCCCCCAGCTCCCGCAGGCCCTCGCCGGGGACGTGCCTCGGAGCAGCTGCAGCGGATGCAGTACATCAGCCCCTGCGGCTCCAGGTAGGGGTGCCAGCTCTCACCCGGGCTGTACTTCTTCCCGTTGAAGTCACAGAAGATATCCGGCCCTGAAAATCAACCAGGAGAAGCTACGTGAGAGAAAGGGACGGTCCTTGGAAGAGCTCTACTCCTTTCTTCAGGAGAAGAGCAAGGACAGCTTGGTGCCTTCATGCTGTGTCCCATGAGGACTTGATGGCCACATCCCATCCACCCAGCCTCAGATGGAAGAGATTCCCCAAAAGCCTGTTTTTTTGCCATGATTTGTTTGTTTAGGCTGAGGCCCATCTGACCCAAACAGCAACTCCTCTGAGCAAGGTGGACTCCCCCTGGCAAACAAGGAACAGGATGGGGTTTTTTTGAGGCAAAAATTAGAGTTGTCACTCTAAGATAGGTCAGTATAAGTGCTCACTGGAAGATGGACAAGTGACTTCAGGGTGATGCTATGGGACTGAATATCCCCCAGGGAGACCAGAAGGTCTGGGAATGGTGGGGGAGATAGGAGAGCCTGAAGCTAGGAGACATTTTCACTGTTACCCAGTAGAAGAATTAAAAAAAATAAAAAGACATTTAGTGGTAGAAACACATTCTGAAGGGAAATCTCTTGCTTCCTGTAAGAGCTTCAGCTCATTGTCTCAAGGATCCCTGGACAAGTGCTGTCAGCACAT
This sequence comes from Merops nubicus, assembly GCF_000691845.1. Classification (NCBI taxonomy): domain Eukaryota; kingdom Metazoa; phylum Chordata; class Aves; order Coraciiformes; family Meropidae; genus Merops; species Merops nubicus. Next base: position 36,182 of record NW_008606015.1, read on the forward strand.
GGGCAGCTGAGCATCAGGCCTAAGGAGCAGGATGGTGCAGGCTTGTCCCATCCACCACACTCAGCCCCTTGGCTTTACCAGGGTCAACATAGCACTGGTCTGGCTAGAGTGGGTTGAAACCTGCTCTTCACTTATGGGGGCATTCATGGGGACAGCAAGTCCACCTCATCCACTTCTTGCTCAAAAAAAGCATAAAACCATGTGTTTTTCTCTTCCTCCTTGATCCTATCATCCTGAGAGGAGCCATTTTCCAGACATGCTCCTGAGGTGTCTGTCCCAGAAACAATCCAGCCCGGCCCACACTGGCATGGATTTAACCTTGCTGTGTCCCAGGGAGAGGGATGAGATGGTGCCCAGCACAACAGGTGAAAGAGATCCCCTTCGGAGATCTCCCATCTCCCTGGGTTTTAGCAGGTCCCTCTCAACCCCCTCCACCTCCATGCCTTGGTTACACACCAACACTTTGACAGGACAAGGTCAGCCTGCATCAGACCTTGTTGGCCAAACTGAATTTCTCCCAGGAAATAATAATCACCACCAGCAAACACCAGTCTTTGGCCAGAAAGTCCAATTTAGCCATCCTCAACATTCACACCAAAAAGCAACACCTGGTCCTGGAGGGCCAAACTCTGACCCTTGTTGGGCCTGCAGGAACCTGGACCCCATAACTCACACCACAGCCTGGAGACTGGTCCCCCTCTCCCATGGCATATCCCCAAGCCCCAGGCAGCTGGAGGGACACGTCAGGGTTCAAGCTCTTTCATGAACTAGGTGTTATTAGTGGTTTAAGTCCTCACAGCCCCACTAAAATCCAAAGGTGATTTAAAAGGTTATGTCATTCAGGGGATTTGAGGTAGTTCAAGCGATGACGTTGCTCGAAGGCAGCAGAGACATTTACAGTCCCTGAAGCATTTATGGGTCTTTTAAAACCTTGCGGCCCCCTGGGGATGTGGTGTGAGGGGAGAGGGCTGGTTTCTGAGGCATGGTGCCCAGCTCCCACCAAGTGAAGTCAGGCAAGCGAGTGGGTGCTGACCCCATCAGGCTGCTGGAACGACTCTTCAATGCATAACAAAGGGTTCTCAAAGTGAGTTTGGTGGTATTCACAATGCCAATGATGCTACAAGGTATCCCATGCTCCGCTCTGTCACCTGGGGCAATGCAGTTGGCCTGCATTGTCCCAGCTTCCCAAAGCCGGAGAATTTCCAGTGAGGGTGGCAAAACCCTGGCCCAGGCTGCCCCAAGAGGTGGTTGCTGCCCATCCCTGGAACCATTCCAGGTGAGATTGGCTGGGGCTCTGAGCAACCTGCTCTAGTTGCAGATGTCCCTGATGTGTGCAGAGGGGTTGGACTGGATGACCTTGAAAGGTCCCTTCCCACCCAAACCATTCCATGATTCTATGCTACCTTGATGTGTTTCTCCCACCAGCCAGGCAAAACTGATACAAACCCACAGTGGTGGGCTGCTATCCCTCCTCCAGCTCCTGACCATCCTCTGGATCAACCCAAGTGATGCTCTGCCAGAGCCAGACCCTGTGGCCAGCAGGAAGGGCAGTGCTATGGGTCTATAATCATCCATATGGGTCCCTTCCACCTTAAGCTTTACAGGTCTTCAAGCAGCCCTGAGCTCTTCACTGAGTTGATGGCTTCAAGCAGATGATTCTCCAAGTTGTACCTTCAAAGGAGATGGTCACCAGCTGTCCAGACCATCTGGCCCAAGCACAGCAGTGTGAGGCCAGGTTTGCATCTGCAGAGGTGGTGATTTGCAATAATTTTGGGGTGGATGCCACCAGAGGGACAAGGAGAGGCCTTTTCCTTCCTTCTCCCTACTCAGGGCTTTACCTCATCCCCGTAGCTTGCTCCAAACCTCTTGAGAAGTCAGCAGACCCATATTCCTGGCCACACATGACACAAGTTCACAGCAAAGCACTCAAAAACAGGGAGCACGTGGCCGGAAACTTGTAGAAACACAGAAAAGAGGTGGAGAAAAAATCCATAAAGCTTTTTTTTTTAGGGGAAAAAAAAAAAAAAATCATTTTACAAAAGGCTGGGAAAATGATTTCCACACCCCCCTCTTGCAGCATCCTCACAAGTGACGTGGAGGGTGAAGAAATCAAGATGCCTGCGTGTGACGCGGCCCCGCGCAGCTCTGCAGCCTTCCCGTGCCAGTTGGCTGCTCCTTGCAAACCCTGAATCATGAGCGGAGCCCTGGTTTGGGTCCAGCCCTCGAAAGCAGCCCGGTTCCTGGCTGCAAAGGGCTCGTGGGTAAAATTCAAGCCAGGCGGCCACAGCCACTCATCCACATCTCAGGAGCGCCGTGGCTTTGGCAAGAGGCACCGGCGTGTTCGGGTAAGAACGAGCTGGGGAGGGAGGCACGGCAGCAGGAGGCTTAAAAGCTGCAAGCTCTGGATCAATTTTTCCCGTGCCAGGCTAATAATTTCATTTTCAGAGGTCAAATTTTGGATATCTTCCCACTTCGCTTGGAGTGAAAAGCCATTTGTGGCAGTAAACGGCTCCCGTGCCGTTCAGGCTCCTTATTTATTGCGTCTTCAGCGACAGCAGGCTCACAAAAGTCACCTTGTTCCCCTCCTCGGGCTCCAGAGAGGGCTCCAGAGCTGCCGAGTGTTTGCAAGGCTGCAGTACCTAAAAGCCAGCTGAAGCTATCACCTTCCGAGAAGATAGTGGGCCAGCCTGGGCCATGGCACCTTGGAGATGCAACCAGAGATTGCTGGTGGCAGGTCAGAGGCTCCATGCTTGGAGGTGGCCCTATGGGACCTGGAAGCAGGAGAAGAGGTGGAAAGGGGCAAGTTCTGTGTTGGTCTCTTCTCCCAAATTACTGATGATAGGACGAGGGGAAATGGCCTCAAGTTGCACCAGGGGAGGTTTTGATTGGATATTAGGAAGAATTTCTTCACTGGGAGAGTGGTTAGGCACTGGAATGGGCTGCCCAGGGAGATGGTGGAGTCATCATCCCTGGAGGGGTTCAAAACACAAGTACATGTAGCACTTGAGGCTATGATCTAATTGTTAGGGAAATAAAGGTTGGCTTTGCTGATCCTAGAGGTCCTTTCCAACCATAATGATTCTGTGCTTCTCCACTGCAAACACCTCCAAGAACAGGTCCCACCTAACCAGTTTCTTCTCAAATACAAGAAGCCCCCGATACAAGACCCTGTCCTTCAGCATACCATTATGGGTTGTATCAACCAGAAAAACCAACTGAAAGCCATGGAAATTATACCTCTGACACCCAGCAGCAGGTCCTGTGGTCTCATGCCCAGAGAGAAGGTGGGAGATGCTGCAGAGATTGACTTCTCCATGTGGGAGCTGCTCTGCCTTGCCCACTTCAAAGGGTTCTGCTGGGGACACCATGGAGGAGGTAGGCTTCTCTCTGCCTCTCCATCCATCAGCCATTTTCTGTCCATTGTCAGCAGCCAACACTGTGGTGGGGAGTGCACCCACAGCAGGAGCCTGGATGCCTCCAGTCAATGCTTGAGGCTCTGCGCAGGCCTTGGTTTACTCACATTAACATTAATTGTCACTAATTATCATTAATTGCACCCTGGATGTCAAGGAGGGTATGTAATAGGAGATGGAAAGTTCAGC